>NC_055987.1:3822204-3984704 GCF_018446385.1 Zingiber officinale | reverse complement strand
AACACTAGAAATATGTAACTGTCCAAAGATTCAACCGATGCCAGAGGATGGGCTTCCCATGTCACTAGATCAGTTCATTTGCTCAGGTGTTGTTCATCCAACGCTGATGAAGCATTATAAAAAGTTCGTCGCCGATAAATATAGACAGGAGAGTTAAGAGCAAGTACCCTTGACGCCCGTTATTTTCATGCATAGAGAGCTTTTATTTTGCATTCCTTCTATCGTATTTTTTAGTTAATCTTTGCAATAAATGAATCATAGTCTCTCTTTTCACGTATATATACGAGTCATCAACTTTTTCTTTGCCATACAGTTTTTTTTAATCTTTGATAATTAGCATGTAATTTACACGGTTAACTTACGTAGGCAATGTTGGAGTTGGAAATGAGAACATGGACAATTCAATTAATTATCACAAGAAGAATCTGATTCTTCAAGGACATGCTATGCATTAAAAAGCGGTAAAAGTATCTCTTGGAGTTTGCTGATAATAATATTTAAGTGATAGTTTCGTGATATGTTCTTGTGGCGATATATATGATGTCTTTAGAATAGCTTACTATGGGAACAAAATTTACTATTGTGTGATAAGTATGTATTTCTTTAATTTTCATTGTATCTGTGTGAACTTGCTAAATAAGTATTATGACATATTAATTTGTCATTTTGACATTCGAATATTCTGTAACTATTATTATCAATTTTGTGACTTTTGTATTTACATGTGGAACTTGTTTAATAATTATGTTGAACTTTATGCTTAGTCTTAATTCATAACTCCTTGGTTTTGTGATATATATTCACTTATATTTTATTAAAAACAATAATAATAAAGATACATGAGAATAATAACTTCTTTGTATCATTAGTCGTTTCAATATATTGATTATTTTTTTAAATAAGAAAATTTAATCTTTGTACAAGATTTTTCTTATGTGTATAAGATAGTTTTTTTTTTTTTCTTTTATCAATGTATGATAGTTTGGGATGCAATTTTGGTTGCATTTTATATATATACACCGTGTTAACTAGTACATGGACTTTTGAACTATCAAACACAATCCATCCATATTGGCCACGTTAAGTCAATCAAAATTTGACCACTTCGAGTTATAAGCTCACCAAGTTTCAAAAACACCGTTAAATCCTTTCACACTTGATACGCATATTGGTGTAATAAGCAAACTTAACTCTTTGTATAAACATGTCAAACCAACTTAAATTGATTGCAGAGTATCGTTTCACCGACACTTTCTTTATCTGTAAAGGTCCAGTAGCTCTTGACCTATTACAACCTCTAATATTAGTGATAAAAATAAATTATTGTTCTTATAATCTTATACACACAGTTTAAAGCATATTGATAAGTTTGGAAGATCTCATTATCATTAATATATGGCTCAAATTGGTACTTGAAATTTAATCTAGATAATAGAATGAGATTCAATGAATTGTTCCCAAGCTTTGTCTCCCCTTCAAACCTATATGTGACGCTATTAGACTTGTTTGAGATTGTTCATCTCCTCACTCGACCAAGTCAAATTCTCTTTAGTCAATTCAGTTATAACTTTTAGACTTCTTGCTTACTCATTGGCAGTGTCGTCTAACATATCTAAGAGGTTATATTTGGGCAAATGCATAAACAAACAGAGAAAGGTGACCACTGATATTACTGAATAACAGCCTTCATTCATTTATTGTATGGCCAGATGGCTTCTGCATTTACACCTGTTAGATGAGCTTTGAACTTTGCATATGAAGTTAACAGAGCTGAAGCAGATCTAGTTACACCTGTTAGATCAATACTATTATATATGTGAGGATGCCAACTAGCTTAATTGGTAAGCACTACGCTCAAAATCCACCTTTGTCTACTATATTCAATAAACATTTATCAGACGTGCATATTGCTAGCTATTGCATATGTAAGAAAACCTACATGAAAGAAAATGGGGTTTTCTGTCACTGGTTTTCACTTTTGCTTGTGCCTTTGCGTAACATGGACCAATGTTTGTTGCCTTACATGGTTAGGATGTGATTTACACAGATTGGGGCCCAATCCTCAATTGAAGGCATTCGAATGGAATCTCTATAGAAGGCATCCAAAGTATACTCAAAGCATCTTAACTGCCCACGCACTTATGGTTAGTTACTTAAATGTATGGTAAAATTTTGAGGACAAAAGGCCTGGAAATATACACAAACAAGCTGAGACAAGACTGCCAATGCTATCTATCAGACAGATCTTTCCTTGTAAAATTTCACTCCACTAAGAAGATTTTTCGAATCCAGAGAGTACTATAAAACAGTTTCCTTGTATTCAACTGTAAATCATTCCTACTTTGGCTAAAACTAAAGGTAAGGCATGCAAAGCAATCAATATCTTTGGCATTATGACAGTTCTTGAAAGAGAGATGGTCCTCCAGCATATTTATGATACAAGACAGAGAAGAGGACACCATAATGGCAATTCTTGAACAATAAACCTTGCATGAGGGGCCATTGGGAAAGGAGTGCCCTTTTAATCCTACTTTGCTATTCCAACCAAAAAAAAGGCATCATGCCCTACATAATTTATTGAAAAATTCCACCAAATTTGAGACTAGCAAATATTGCAAGAGCATATTTTCATACCAGAATCACCAAAGAGTTCTTCAAGAGAATTGGTGATCGATTCCTTGCTTTCTATTTCTCATCTTAGTGCATTGGTAACGAGATATGTATGTGCTAACCAGCCTCAATTATAAAGTCGCCAACCTTATGAAATAATACCTTGGTGTAATCGCCAAAAAAAATGGTTTGAGAGGGCGTCATAATTAGCCTTACCCAAAAGATATTAAATAAGAATTGGAAGTAACATTTTCTTCTCTTTTTTTTTTCCTCTCTCTCATTTACACTTCTATAAATGATTCATCCTCTCATTGTCTACCTTCTACCTTGGTTTGGAGAATGGAAGGGCAGGGTAAGAACACTTGGCATGTTAAGGTGCCACACCATGATCCTGGAGCAATCAGCAGGAATTCCCTTCAACTTAGTCTCATCTTCTAGGATGACTTCATGCACAAACTTGATTGAATCCTGAAATCACCATCGCCAACAAGGCTTAAATGAAGAGGCTTTATAAAGAAAATGTGGCGGTGGGTAAAGAATGGAAAAACCACCACCAGTTACTACTAGGACATTAATGCCATGTTGCCAATCCTAATTAGGCGAGGGAGAAACATCTGGTAAACATATTGCATGGGCTAATAATTGAAACAACTGTTGCCAATTAGGTGGTTGATAACCTTTCTTATAGTATAAATAAATAACCCTAAGGCCACCGGATATCACATCAAGAAAGCATCTAATACATGTGTCACTTAGCAATGCAATTGATTGATAAGTCAATGAAAGAAAAATGAAAGAGATGGAAGCAATGCATGAGTTAACACATGATCTTACTAGCTAATCACCGACTATGCTTCATGTTTCATTTTAAGATAGAGTTCATGTAGAATTAGAAATATATTTCACCAAGTTCAAAGAATGAAGATAAAAAATTCTTCAAATGAGAACTATATTCACAAAAATGGCAAATAGAAGTTAGATTTGCTTTGAAATCTTTTATGCCACTTAAGTGTTCGATAATTATAATAAGAAAATGCTGAAAGCAAACCTGTGATGTGTCAGGCAATGAAGTAGGGCGCCCCCACCTCTCAGGATCCCACAATATTGAGCTATTGAATGCAAAGCCAGAAATATTTATTTTGGGGGGTTTATGGTTCTTGTCAGTACTACCGAGCAGCAACTTATTGTCATTGTTCAACTCCTCTAAGATCCATCCTTGTACCTTTGATGAGTTACAAACTGGGCCATCCACAACCACCCTTTTCCTGTTTGTAGATACCATTGCTACTGGCCATATCCCAAAAACCCTAGAATTTTGAATAAGAGGCATTAACACTATTTCAGTTGTTGCTTGAGAAAGCGAAAATAGGACAACACAGTCCAACAGTTGGTGCTATATGCTATGGTCAAGTAGCATGAATGAATAATCAGAATAGTTTGGCATCAGTAGCAAAACTGTGACCGTTCTTTGACCATGCATATTAAATTGGGACAATTGAGTTTTTTAACAACCTCTACTGGAGTTTGAAAACAATTACACGAGAGACACCATAGAACCGAACATAACAGGGAAGATAAATAAACAATTACATGAGAGACAGAGATCTTAACTTGACGTATTGAATTCACTGAAAAAGGTACGGTCCAATTTGTGTATGTCGGTAATTATCAAATAAGATCCTAAAAAGTATGTCAGGTAAAACTACGAGTTCTGTAGCTTGCAAACCAGGTAATGTCCAGAACAACAAAGATGCATGTGCAAGAGATGAAGTGAGGGACAAGAAACCCTGGTAGGGGTCTTTAGAAAAGAAAAAGGTTTTCTTGTTACGGATTGGTTAGTTTATAGAGACGGCATCACCTTTGCAAAGTGCAGGGGCAACTTTTGCATCTTTAATTCTACAATTTCTGTTTTGATTGGTTATGAGTGATTCAATGATCAAAATTCATCCAATTTATTAAACCGATCAGCAATTTCTTGGGATTATAAGAGAGAAGAAAAACTAAATATTTTTAAGAGCAAGAATTGAGAATCTTTATCATTATTAACTAAGCAAGGGTTGAGAATTTTCAATACCAGCAAAGGGCCAAGCAAAGGTATCACACCTACAGAATAATCAATCGAAGAGAGTATATTTTTCCTTTCTCGCGATGCACACTGCCCGCGCTGAAAATAACGCCTTTTGAGGCATATTTGCATGTTTAACGCCTCGAATAGAAAAAGAGGAAAGAAAATAAAAACAGAGAAAGCATCAAATTCGAAGATCTGGTTAATTACCTATTTTGATCATGTCAAAGTTCCAATGTTGCATTGCCAACCCACTCTAGCAATGAAGTAATTTATCACAACTACAGAATGAAAAAATCGATTTTCGGTTGAAAAGGTCAAAAGCTGTGGAAAGGAGCAAGACTTTTGCCTTTCACTTTTCTTTAGCAAAGTGACGAAGATGGGAAATCTCAATGAATCGGATAAGGATTGGAGCTGCAGAGATGCTAATATTGATTCGAGCTTTTAATTTCGAAAACAGATGGCAGCAGGAAAAAAAAACGAAGAAGAAGGCAGAACGGGCGTACTCGATATGTCTTATCTCCTCGAAGAATTGTAGGTCGTAGACGTTGGATGCGGTAGCGAAGTGAATGATCCCAGTGAGTCGGTGGTACTCGACGTGACTAAGGGCGACGTTCCGCTGGTGGTCGGCCTCCGCCTCCGGGTCGGTAAAGTTCTCCTTAAAGGTCAAGTGCCTGTACATGACACCGGTGTTCCGCAGCATAGCTGCTGTGGCACCAGCATCCTCGCTCGCCTGAACGACGATCCACAGCAGCGGCGGCGGCACCAGCCGTAGAGTGTGCGCCAGCCGCCGCAAGAACGCACCTCGGAACCGGTCGTCGCGCCGCGTCGTCGTGACCAGGATCAGCAGCCGCTCGCGCGGTGAAGGCGCCACCGCGGCTGCCTCGCGGGGCGGCGGCGGGTCGACGTCGTTGTCGGCGGGAACAGGCACAGATCTGGAGATCTCAGAGAGGGACCTGTTGCCGGTCGACCCGGCAGGCTCGACAACCTGCCCCGCGGCCGCCAAGGGAGCAGCCGGGACGACGACAACGACGGGCGGTCGCTCGGCGGCGCCGATGGAGAAGAGACTAGCTGCGCTGGGCGGCGCGAAGCCAGTGAAGAATCCGATGACGAAGCAGAGCGCGAAGTGGACGAGCGCCTTCTTCCAAAGCTGGATCCTCTTCTTAGATCGATCCAGCGAGCCCATCTCCCTCGCCGAAGACGCGCGGACGGAGAACCGGAATCAATTCTACGAATCCCACCGACAACCACAATAAAGAATAAAAAAACCACCGCAAGGGCCGGAAACACAGCACGAAAACAGAGCTGCCGACCAGGTGCTCGACGGAATGTCCGAGAGAGAATGAATGCCTCGAAGGAAATAGGAGGAGGGGGGCTCGCAGCAGCGATGGCCTTGGAGTGGAGAGTCTCGAAGGAAACCCACCACCTAATCGTTTGGCTGGACCATAGAGGAAGTGAGGGGGTGAATCAAGTAAAGGAGGAGGAAATTTGGTATTGGAACATTAACAAACGGAGGTCAAAGTACAGCAGGAATTAGGCATGTGTGCTGGCGGAAGAGGAATATGATGGGAATACACAGGATGATGCAAACTGCTCCTCTAGAACATTTTTCATCTCCCGAGGTCATTTCACTGGAACCATCGTCAATTGGACATTGAAATGGAAGTATGACAGCGTTGACTAGGAGAGATGGAAACGTTCATTTACGTCTCTCGGCTCTTTTCAATTACATTAGCAAAGTATTTTACGTTGTCAATTCCAATCATTCTAACTTATTTTACAAACTTCAACATACATAATTAAATTAAATTTTGTCCCTGTCACACCAGCTGTTGCAATTTGTGGATGTTGTTATCTGAACTAAATGCCAATCGCGTAGCCTGGTCCATGATCTGATACTGATTGATAATAATAATAATAATTTCTATAAAATGAGCTTTCAAATAATCATTTTAGTTAATTTTATTATATATTAACGGAGTAAATAAGTGTAACGAGAAATGTTCAACCATTCCACGCGCTAATTATAAACCCGCCTCGCGATAACCTTCTATTCCCGGTAACAACGTATACGGCCAACAGTTGCCTCCTTTATCGCTATTTTCAGGCCAACAGCAAAAGCGACACAGCCCGTTAATCCATCGACGACACATTTATAGATTTCTCGCGATCTCTTGCCCCCTTCGCGCGCGCTCCCTCTCCTCCCGCGCACGCCCCTCCGCTTGCTCTCGTCTCGCCGGTCGCTGCCACAGCGCGAGATGGAGGGAAACCTGCTGTCGCCGCACATCCGCTCCGCCAGCGACATTGGCGGCTACCCGCAATGGGTCATCTCCAGCAGCGGCAGTGGCCGATCCTCCTCCTCCTCCTCCACCTCTGCTGCCGTTTGCTGGAAGCGCGTTGTCATTGTCGGCGGCGGCATCGCCGGATCCGTCGTCGCCAAGTCCCTCCAGTTCGTCGCCGACGTCGTCCTCATCGACCAGTACGTACTCGTAAACAAGTCGGAGGCGACGCCTTTATCAATGTGGCCTCCTCGATCGTGCTTGAAATGGGAATTGTTTCTTAAACAGGAAAGAGTACTTCGAGATATCGTGGGCCACCATGCGGTCGATGGTGGACCCGGCGTTCGCCGACAAGGCGGTCGTCAACCACGTCGACTACCTCGTCAACGCCAAGGTCGTCGTCGCCTCCGCCGTCAACATCACCGACACCGAAGTTACCACCTCGGACGGCCGCCAGTTCCCCTACGACTACCTCGTCATCGCCACCGGCCACTCTGTCTCCTCGCCGCAGAGCCGTAGGGAACGAATGGACAAGTTCAGAGAGGCCAACGCCAAGATGAAAAACTCGAGCTCCATTCTCATCATCGGCGGCGGCCCGAGCGGCGTCGAGCTCGCATCCGACATTGCGGCCTCCTATCCGGAGAAGAAGGTGACGCTGGTCCACAGCGGGCCGAGGCTGCTGGGGTTCATAGGCTCTAAGGCCGGCAGCAAGGCGCTGGAATGGTTGCGATCCAAGAATGTGGACGTGCTCTTGGAGCAGACCATCGATTTGGACACGTTCCAGGCGAACAAAGGTGTCTACATCACGTCGGCCGGAGAGGCGATCGCCGCCGACGTGCACTACCTCTGCGTGAGAAGGCCCCTGGGCTCGGCGTGGCTCAAGGAGTCGGTGGTGAAAGACTGCTTGGACAAGTACGGGCAGCTCATGGTGGACGAGCACCTACGAGTTAAGGGCTTCAACAACATCTTCGCCATCGGCGACATCATCGACGTTCCGGTAAGCACAGGTCATGGCGCGCGCAGACGAAGAGAAAATTACCCCCTTTTTTCTTCGAAAATTGAAAATTTTGATCTAAATCTATCAATTTTAGTCGCTTGACTCAAGTTTAATTATGTGCTGGACAGGAGCGAAAACAGGGGGTGTTGGCGCAGAGGCACGCGATGATCGTGTCGAAGAACTTGAAAGCCCTGATAAAGGAGGCGAACGGGGGAAAGGAAGCGAAGCTGGGGAAGTACAGGCCATCCATGTCGATCGCGATGGTGTCGTTGGGGAAGAAGGACGCGGTGGCGCAGCTGCCGTTCACGACCATGACAGGGCTCCTCCCTGGGTTGATCAAGAACAGAGAGCTATTCTTGAGGAAGACGAGGAAGCTGTTGGGGCTAGATCACGGCTATACCTTCTTGTGATGTTGGGCATGCAGTTGCAAACCTTGTCTATGCCAACTTTGTTTGGGTTTGCTTTCATAAAGAATTATGAATTTCATACGTAGAGAAAGTTATATTATTCTGGAGATGAACCTCTCAATTTATGTACTTCTAATTTATTTAGTAGTGAATTAAATATTAATCGGATGAACTCGTGTCATATATATTATAAAACGGTTATTTATGAAATATATATATATATATATATATATATATATATATATATATATATATATATATATATATATATATATATATATATATATATAGAATTGTTATGCTACGGACTATTTTTTACGGATTGCTACGGATTTTGTCATGTCATTTTCATTTTAATTTTTTAAATGTAACTTTTTTTTTTTTTCTCTCCTGCTTCTTCGTTCTCGCCACGCCTCATCACAGCGCCTCGAGGCCGGCCACCCGCACATCACCCACCGCCACCCACCCATCCTCACCCGACCGCTGGCCATCTGCCCACCGCCAGCGGCCTCCGGCCGCCTGGACCCACCCACACTATAGGCCATGGGGTGAACCCGTCGAGGATCGCGGCATAGATCCAGCGCTATCCCGGCCGTGTTGGGCAGGTGACTGGATTCAGGCACCTTAGCGACCGGATTCCGGTGCCATAGCGACCGGATTCCGGTGCCAAAGCGACCGGATTCCAGCGCCATCGCGTCCGGATTTCGGCACCATCGCGTCCAAACTATAACATGAATCCGGTCCATTTATTCTTGTCGCGGCCGGAATCAGGCGCCATCTCGGTAGGAATCCGGTCGCTGCCAGACCCCGCTGGTTCGCAGCAGGATTGCAACCGAAATCCGGCCGAAATCCGGCTGCGATCCGACCACCATGCTATCGACCGCGATTGTGGTCGGATTTCGGCCGGGATTCTTGCTGTCGGCGGGTGGCCACTGGGTGGTCGGCGGGTGGCGGGAGGCTCGAGGCTGGAGGCTGGAGGCAGGGCGATCGATGGGTGGTGGTCGGTCGGCCAGAGGCGAGGAGTGCTTGCACAATCGCCACATAGCAACGAGAATGACGATGGTAAAAAAATAAAAAAATAAAAAAATAAATTAAATATCAAATTGCATGTGTGGGTTGCGGACAAGTCTGCATGTGCATGTCCATACTTCAACAAAATCGTGTATATATATATATATATATATATATATATATATATATATATATATATATATATCTTACTATTTTATTAAAAATCTTTCCCTTTTACTAACTAACTTTGGTGAAACCTAAAATGAATTTACATTAATATCCTTTTTTCTATTCCCACTAAAAATAATTCCAAGGTTTATTAGTAATTCCATAAGCGAAACAATAAATGATCTAAAGTTCGAGACTCAGCTGCTGTATATTATTATGAATTTTTTTATTATTAATTTTCTCTTATTATTTTATATAAAAAAATATAGTTCTCTTTAGTCCTACATCTTAAAATTGACAATACTATGATAAAAAAAAACTTCTATAAATATGTTAAGCCGACAATGTTAAAAAATATACTTTTCTTAGTTTTTTTTACTAAGATAAATATAATATTAAATTAATATTTTTCATAAAGAAGTTGTAAAGATGATATTCAAAAATCCAAACAATTTGGATTTTTAAAGATCCAAATAATTAAGATTTTTAAAAATCAGATATTTTATCCAATATGATTTCAATATATTATATTACACATGTGACGTATGTGCACGATCACTAGTATATATACAATGACTAGTATATATAATCAATATTAGTCTGTGAGTAATTGATATGACGTCACGAAATCTTTCTACTAATCCGTATAAATTAAAAAGCGCTCCTGTAGATATATTTTTAAATTGATCAAAAGCATAGACTATTTTGATATTTATAAAAGATACATGTAATTATTATGTGCGCTTTTGGTTCTACTCCTTCTGCAAATCTAAGGGTGCGTTTTTTATTTTCATTTTCTGGAAAATGCATGTTTTCTAGAAAATAGAAAACAATTTTTTGTTATTTTCTATTTTTCTAGAAAACGCTAGCTATTTTTTTAGAAAACAATCACGAAAAATACAAACCAAACACCATTTTTTAGAAAACGCGCGTTTTCCAGAAAATGAAAATAGAAAACACACGTACCAAACGCACCCTAACTTTTCTCATTCTTAATTTTCTATTATTTTTTTTCTATCTCCTAAGCATGTAATCTCTCTTTTCTTTCATCCCTCTCTTCTCTTTTCTTTTCTTTTTCTTTTACATGCATGCATACATAACGTGGGTCTAATATATAAATCATATCAAACTCATAACGTTTAGGATTTAGTTAATTTTTTCGATAATATTTTAATACTTTCAAAGAAGTCGAAATAAGTAATGAAGGACATTGTTGAACTCCTTACAGCCTTAAAAATTATAAAACCTAAAATAGTTGCAATTTAAACTCTCTAAGTTGATCAGTGAGTTTTGATTGAAATTCACTATTAGACCTAGACAAGTCTGATTTGAACCATTTCAAATCCTATAGATTTTTGAGGTTGCAAGGAGTCCAACGGTGTCCTCCATTGCTTATTTTGGCTTCTCTAGAGAAGATAAAATATTATCGAAATAATCATCCCAATGTGGGCCTAATTTGAACCATGAGCCTGATTTGAACCGTATCAGACCCACGACTCCTTACAACTTCAAAAATTCACAGGTTTTAAAATTGGTCCAATCAGACCTATCTAAGTCAATTAGTGGGTTTTGACCGAAATCTACTGATGAATTTAAACAAGTCCAATTAGACACATTTTGTTAGGACCAAAAGTAGCTAGAGGGGGGGTGAATAGCTCGTCGCGTGCTCGTTGCTCGGTGTTGCTTGTTGTTGCTTGTTTCTTCAAGAATGCGCAGCGGAAAATACAGAAACAAATGCAACAACGCTAACACGGTTGGTTTACTTGGTATCCACCTCACAAGAGGTGACTAGTCCAAGGATCCACACCACGCACGCACCCTCCACTATGAAAACACTCCTTTTCGGTAACTACCGAGGGCGGAGTAGCCCTACAAGACTCTCAGTACAAGAAGAAAGGAAAGGGAAACAAAATACAAGCGCAAAGCTTACAATGAGTACAGAAAACCCTAACCCTAGCTTCTCTTCTTGCCTTTGATCCGCCTCTTGACTTGGAAAGCTTCCAAGATCCTTCAAGAACTGGCGACCTGATCTTTGAGAGCGCTGTGGAGAGAGCTCTGGAGTGAATCGGTGAAGTTCTTGCCGCAGCCATCGAACGCCTGCAGCTATAAATGACGCCAACAGTCGGATCCCGATCGATTCGAATGTTCCCAATCGATCGGGGAGGCTTTGGATCGATCTACGGATCGATCCAGCGCCTTCGCTCGAAAGCGCTGGATCGATCCACGGATCGATCCAACGCTTATCGCTGGCAGCAGGCGTCCCAATCGATCCATCGATCGATTGATTCTCGATCGATCCACGGATCGATCCGAGGCTCGTCCCATTGACCGGATCGATCCATCGATCGATCCAAAGCCTATTTTTGTCCAAACCAAGTCCTAAACCTCCCAACCAACATCCGGTCAACCTTGACTGTTGGTATGTCATGCCCAGCATCTAGTCACCCTTGACCTGCTAGGACTCCCTTACCAAGTGTCCGACAATCCCTTTGACCCACTTGGACTTTTCTCTGTGCCAAGTATCCGGTCAATCCCTTTGACCTACTTGGACTTTTCTTTCATGTCAAGTATCCAGTCAATCCTTTGACCTACTTGGACTTCTCAGCACCAGATGTCCGATCATCCTTGATCCATCTGGATTTTCCCTTGCCTGGCTTCACTCACCAGGACTTTCACCTAGCTTCACTCACTAGGGTTTTCATCTGCCTAGCTTCACTCACTAGGACTTTCACCTGGCTTCACTCACCAGGATTTTCATCTGCCTAGCTTCACTCACTAGGACTTCCTTCTGCCTGGCTTCACTCACCAGGACTTTCTTCTGCCTGGCTTCACTCACCAGGACTTTTCTTCTGCCTGGCTTCACTCACCAGGACTTCCTTCTGCCTGGCTTCACTCACCAGGACTTTTCTTCTGCCTGGCTTCACTCACCAGGACTTTCATTTTGCCTAACATCCCAGTTAGGACTTCCCAGTCAAGTATCCAGTCAACCTTGACCTACTTGACTCTTCTTCAATCAATATCTTATTGTCAAACATCTAAACCCAAACCAAGACTCAGCTTGGTTACCCAGGTCAACCTTGACCTGAGGGATATTGCACCAACAATCTCCCCCTTTTTGATGTTTGACAATACCATAATAACACTTACAATCCCATATGTAAGTTAGGCTAATCTCATAGCCTCCTTCTTCATGCCACTAGGTAATGAAAGCATAAATTAAGCTTTTCATTCTCCCCCTAAGAGGGTAAACTCCCTCTAGGTAATGAGAGCCTAACTTACTCTCTTTCATGAGTCCTTTCATTCTCCTCCTATGAGCTTCCCATAGGTAATGAAGGACTAAGCTTAACCATACATTCTCCCCCTATTGGCACACATCAACCCATCGTTGGACACACATCAACCCATGCTCCAATTCTGGGCACACTTCAACAAATCCATTTGTTGAAGACTCTTCCCCTGAAGAGTTGCTCATCGTTGTTCACAACATCACTCGTTGTAATCAACACGATAATGAAGGTCCCATACCCTTCATTTATCCTTAACTTCTCCCTCAATGTAGACAACTACCCAGCCTTGAGCATTATCTACCACATGAGTGTCCACTTGAAATAATGAGGATATCCACTCCCCATTTCAAGTTTAAATGCCTAACCTTGAGCAAGTTCACAACAGAAGGTTAACCACCTTCCAAGGTTCATGAAAAATAACTTTCATGTCTTTAAAGAGTCCCTCCCCCTAAAGACATGGTGGTAACTTCTGTCATTGCACCAACAATGACTTGGAATCCCTAAAACATTAGGAAACCCAAATTTGGAAGTTTTGAGGTTCAAATATTCAAAATTTGAAACAACCTCAACCTAAACTTCTACTTAGTCTTCGTTAACCAATCCATCCTTGTTTTCAACATGAAAACACCCTTTGTATGTATACAAATGTATTTAAGGGGTTTGAAATGGTTACCTAGACTCAAAGAGGTTCAAAGATGCTGAAATCAGGCCTTCCCAGCCAAAATCAGCAACTTGGATCGATTGGAGTTGGGTTCCAATCGATTGAACCTTTCTGAATCGATCCACTGATCGATTCAGACTCCCTGGATCGATCGGCTGATCGATCCAGCGAGCTTCTGCTCGCGGGAATTGCCGTTTGAATCGATCCATGGATCGATTCAGGAACTCCAATCGATCCATGGATCGATCGGAGCTCTGATAGTTGCTGAAATTCCATTTCAGTCAACTTCAGAAACCCCTAGAAAATTCTACAAAAATCAAAAAATCATGAAATTTCGTGTAGACATTATTTAGGGCATACTTAATCATGGAAAAATAGTTTTCTATGAAAATACATCATATTTTCAAAGATTGACACAAACTTGAAAACTTGCAAAAACTTTAGTGTTTTTCTTCAAGTTTGTGTCTAACTATTCAATGGTGATTACTATCAAAAGATAGCCTTCACCAAGGTTTTCCAAAAATATTTTAAAAACATTTTCAAAACCAATATCCCATCATGTTCCTTGGGCATAATGCACATGACTTGTACATTAGCTTTCCCAATGATGGGAAAACACATAACTATGTGTTTTGATGAATTTTAAAACTCAAAGGAATGCACTAAATCAACATCTTGAGCTTTGTTCATCATCCTAACATCTCACTTGTATATAATATGCACTAAAACACATACAAGTCACCTTAGAGGTCTTAGTGAGATGTAAAATTTGGTTTTGCCCTATTCTAGGGATCATGCATATCTATCTAGGCATTTTAGAGATATTAGACATCCACCCAGGATGTCACTTGTCAATAAGTGTCGTTAAATGCCATTCGTCCTTAATTACAAGGAATTAAACTTAATGCATGATTATGTTATGGCATACATCAAAATAAAATAGCTTTCAAAAGAAAGATTTCTATAACTACATGATGTATGTATGGCATGACATGGTATTTTTGTATTTTTCATGATAAGTCATGAATGCAAAATCCAAATAAGATAAAATATGATGTCATGGCATATTATGAGCAAACAATCATGGCATGATTTAGCATAAATAAAATATACCTAGATTACCTATCTAAGTATCATTAATCTTAGCTAATCCTAAAACTTAAACCCTAGATTGCCCTAAAGTGCTTCAAGAAAATGCCAAAGCCTAAGTTTGCATTTCTTATTCCCTTGATTAATTTATGCCAATTAAAATAAACATGTCCTCAAATGTTGGCATATTCCATTTTTCCTCAAGAGTAGCACTTTTAAATTTAAGGCCCGGATTGCCTTAAATTGCCTAAGAACATACCACAAACCCAACTTGATAGTTCTTATTAATTTTCCAATATGTGCCATTTAAGATAAAATCAATACTTCTCCAATTTGGCACATTTACTCTTTCAAGGAGTAATCAATAATTCCATTTCATTTTCAAAGGTTAACAAAAACCTTGAAAATGCTCCTTGAGTGTCAATTTCCTCAAAGTTGGGTTAACTACCCTTCTAATCGGAGTTGACACTCTCTAACCCATCTATGGGGTAGAGAAGATGCTCCTAGGAACCCAACACCTATTGGTGCTCCTTGGATGCTCTAGGTACTCACTAGGGATAACTTCCTAGTGACCTTGTTGGGCTTCTTAGAAGCCTTGGTCACATTTTCTAGGTCAACTCTAGGGATAACCTCCCTTGTGACCTTGTTTGTGACTTTCTTAGACTTCTTAGAAGTCTTAGTCACATTTATTGCAAAAATACTCTTAGGGATGACTTCCCTAGTATTTTTGGCTTGACCACTAGACCTAGGGTTTGTTCCATAACTATATGGAACTCTATGGTAAGAGGGCACATCCTTCTTAGCCTTTGGTTTGTATCCCAAACCTCTATGGCCATTAGATGACCTTTGTGCTCCTAGACCTAGGTTATGCTCATTTTGCCCTAATAGGATATTTTCCATCCTTTTTAGGGTCTTTTCTATTTTATCAAGTCTTGACCTCAAGACTTGATTTTCTCTCACTAAGTCCTTAGTATTTGACCCATGAGCATTTTTGTTTCTAGGCTTGTATCTAAAATCCTTAGAGTTTACGCCTAGATTTTTACCTACAATCCTAGCCTTAGGTGTAGTAGTTTTAGCATGAAAAGCTATATGTTTTTCTTTAACACTATCATGCTTTCTATTTTCACGGTAAATAGCATTAAAATGATATAAATTTGAACTATCATGCTTTTTACCATAATGTAGAGGAGTAGGCTCAATAAATGTTACCTTCTTCTTTACCTTAGAGGCTCCCCCTTGACTAGAGCTTCCTCCATGAGCCTTGACCATCTTCTTCCCCTTGGGGCATTGACTTCGGTAATGCCCTTTTTGTTGACACAAGAAGCACACAATGTGCTCCTTGCTCTTCTTTGTCCCGGGGGTGGTCTCCTTGGGCTTCTTGCCCTTTTGTGCCACTTGGCCCTTCTTCTTGGCCAAGTTGGGACACTTGCTCTTATAGTGCCCATGTTCCCTACACTCAAAACATATTATATGATTTTTATTTTTAATTGAAACATTTATACCTTCTTGTATAGGGATGGCACTTGCTCCTCCATTTGGTTTTTCTTGACTTGTGGAGGTAGACGCTTCTTCCTCCTCTTCTTCTCTTGACCCGGATGTAGAAGCTTCTTCTTCTTCTTGATCCGGTGTCACCAAGGATTGCTCCCCCTCAATCCTAGAGGTGGAGGCTTCATCATCTTGAATGTGAAACAAGGAATATGCTCCCTCCTTGTTCCCTTCGGTGCATTCCCTTGAGGATGAAGCTTCTTGGATTTCCTCTTCTTCGGAGGTTGAGTATCTCTCAACCTCGGAGTCCTCCTCTTGGTCTTGATCCAATGAGTCGCCCTCTTTGGATTCTTCTTGATTTGATACAGTGGAGGGGATCTCATGAATTCTTGCCAATTTGCTCCAAAGCTCCTTGGCATCTTCAAACTCTCCAATTTGTTCCAAGATGTTGCTTGGCAATAAATTGACCAAAAGCTTGGTCACTTTGTCATTGGCCTCACATCTTTGAATTTGGTCTTTGCTCCACTTGCTCCTTTTGAGTACTTTGCCCTTGGAATTTGTGGGAGCTTCAAAACCTTCCATGAGAGCAAACCATTGCTCTATCTCCATCATAAGAAAATTTTCAATTCTTGATCTCCAAGAATCGAAGCTTGCCGATGTGTATGGTGGAGCCAACCTTGTATCAAATCCAAGTCCATCTTGGAATTGCATCTTGAAGTTGAGCTTCTTGAATTCTTTGACTTTGATGAATTTGCTCCAACTTCTTCACCCTCTAGCTTTTGTTGTTATGCTTGACCCTTCCGGCGATGATTCCGGTGAAGAGCGGCCTTGCTCTGATACCACTTGTTAGGACCAAAAGTAGCTAGAGGGGGGGTGAATAGCTCGTCGCGTGCTCGTTGCTCGGTGTTGCTTGTTGTTGCTTGTTTCTTCAAGAATGCGCAGCGGAAAATACAGAAACAAATGCAACAACGCTAACACGGTTGGTTTACTTGGTATCCACCTCACAAGAGGTGACTAGTCCAAGGATCCACACCACGCACGCACCCTCCACTATGAAAACACTCCTTTTCGGTAACTACCGAGGGCGGAGAAGCCCTACAAGACTCTCAGTACAAGAAGAAAGGAAAGGGAAACAAAATACAAGCGCAAAGCTTACAATGAGTACAGAAAACCCTAACCCTAGCTTCTCTTCTTGCCTTTGATCCGCCTCTTGACTTGGAAAGCTTCCAAGATCCTTCAAGAACTGGCGACCTGATCTTTGAGAGCGCTGTGGAGGAGTAGGCGAGAGCTCTGGAGTGAATCGGTGAAGTTCTTGCGCAGCCATCGAACGCTGCAGCCTTTAACGACGCTAACGGTCGGATCCGATCGATTCGAATGTTCTCAATCGATCGGGAGGCTTTGGATCGATCCACGGATCGATCCGAGCGTCTGATCTCGAACCACGGATCGATCCACGGATCGATCCAACGCTTATCGCGGGAACCCCCAATCGATCCAGCGATCGATTGGGACTTCGATCGATCCACGGATCGATCCGGGATCGATCTTGGAGCAGTCGGATCGATCCACCGATCGATCGAGCTGGATCGATCCATCGATCGATCCGACGCGGTTTTGTCCAAAACCAAGTCCTAAACCTCCAAACCAACATCCGGTCAACCTTGACTGTTGGTATGTCATGCCTAGCATCTAGTCACTCCCTTGACCTGCTAGGACTCCCTTACCAAGTGTCCGGTCAATCCCTTTGACCCACTTGGACTTTTCTCTGTGCCAAGTATCCGGTCAATCCCTTTGACCTACTTGGACTTTTCTTTCATGCCAAGTATCCAGTCAATCCTTTGACCTACTTGGACTTCTCAGCACCAGATGTCCGATCATCCTTGATCCATCTGGATTTTCCCTTGCCTGGCTTCACTCACCAGGACTTTCACCTAGCTTCACTCACTAGGGTTTTCATCTGCCTAGCTTCACTCACTAGGACTTTCACCTGGCTTCACTCACCAGGATTTTCATCTGCCTAGCTTCACTCACTAGGACTTCCTTCTGTCTGGCTTCACTCACCAGGACTTTCTTCTGCCTGGCTTCACTCACCAGGACTTTTCTTCTGCCTGGCTTCACTCACCGGGACTTCCTTCTGCCTGGCTTCACTCACCAGGACTTCCTTCTGCCTGGCTTCACTCACCAGGACTTTTCTTCTGCCTGGCTTCACTCACCAGGACTTTCATTTTGCCTAACATCCCAGTTAGGACTTCCCAGTCAAGTATCCAGTCAATCTTGACCTACTTGACTCTTCTTCAATCAATATCTTATTGTCAAACATTTAAACCCAAACCAAGACTCAGCTTGGTTACCCAGGTCAACCTTGACCTGAGGGATATTGCACCAACACATTTTAGCTCTTGTGGAGTTTTGAGGCTGCAAGGAGTCTAACGGTGTCCTCCATTTCTTTATTTCAACTTTTGTAGGGATGTTAAAATATTATCAGAAGAATCATTCCAACATAGGTCTATATGAACCATGAGCCTGATATGGAATCATATCAGGTCTACATTGGGTTGATTCCTCCGATAATATTTTAACACCTCTAGAGAAGCCGAAATAAGCAATAGAGGGCACCATTGGACTCCTTGCTACCTCAGAAATCTACAGGATCTGAAATGGATCCAATCGATCCTGTCTAGGTTGATCAATGGGTTTTGACCGAAACCTACTAACGGACCTAGATAGGTCGATTGGACCCATTTCAGGTCTTGTGGAATTCTTAGGTTGCAGGGAGTTTAACGATTTCCCCCATTGCTTATTTCAGCTTCTCTAGAGGTGTTGAAATATTATTTGAAGAATCAACCCAATGTAGCCACATATTAGGCCCACAGTTTATATCAGACACACATTGGATTAATTCTTCCAATAATATTTTAACATCTCTAGAGAAATCAAATAAGAAATGGAAAGCACAGTTGGCCTCCTTACAACCTTAGAATTTAAAATCTCTAAGGTTCCAAGGAGTCCAACGATGCTCTCCATTGCTTATTTTAGTTTCTCCAAAGGTATTAATATTATTGAAATAATAAGCCCAACGCGGGACTGATATGGTGTTACACAACTGCAAGTGCACAGTTTCATCGTCAGTAATAAAAGATTATCGATCCCACAAGGACTAGTTATAAGCACTAGAGATATCTCATAACGAATTAGCTAAACAATTGACAAAGGTAGTGAATGTACTAGTAAAGCAACTAGAAATAGAAATAGAAAAGTAAATGAAAGAACTTGATTTTTATGAGTGTTCTAGGAGTTCGGTTTTATTATGATATTTATCGATGTCATATGGTTCACCAATTCATATCCTCAATTAACATGCATTTGTAGGAAGTTACCGATTTTCTCCTGCAGAAGACAACCGGAAAGGGACCTTGATCTACACCACAACCGAACAAATATATATGATCCCTATGAAGTTCGTTAGCGGGACTACTTATCATTAGCGTCCCTCGGTCATACGACACAGAAACACATTTCTACTCAATCCACGTAATGATGTAGGTATTATGTACATTCAACCATCTCACCTCTTTGTAGAGACTTGCTTCACCTTTCAAAAAGACACCCTAGACATCCATTAGTGGGACTACCTGTCACTAACACCCCTTGGTCATACGATCTAGGGCATCCCTTTATGAGATCCACAAGCATCACAAGCATTCAATCAAACATGGTAATTAGGTCCAAACATATGAATCCATACAAGATCAAATAGATACAAAACATGCTAACATAACCTAGATAGGAAATTGACATATCCATGAGATCTTACATCAAATCACACCACAAATACTCCTTTAGTCCTACAACAATGGATTTACTCCATAGCAAAAAGGTAAAGATCCGAAGATAAGAAGATTACAAGCATTTCAATCTCAATCTGAAGAAAAGAGAATAGATGCTCAGGAGCTTTGTTCGGGTCGGATTCAGCCCGAACATGTACATCACACCTTCTGGCAGCGGGTTATGGATGTCGAACTTCAGGCCGGCCAGCGTGGTAGCAGCATGGAGGTAGTCCGATCGGGTCTTGTACTTCTTCAAATCTGGCTGAGGGGAAAGTCCGACCTGCCATTTGGTCCGGAAGCTTGGTCGCTTGGGGAGCCTCAGAAAGAAGAAGTACTCCTTCCAATATTTGTTAGAAGTGGGCATTTTATCAAAAAAGACTAGATCGATCTAGTGATGAACCTAAACAAGTCCAATTAGATACATTTTAGCTCCTGTGGATTTCTGATGCTGCAAGGAGTCTAACGGTGTCCTCCATTGCTTTATTTCAACTTTTCTAGAGGTGTTAAAATATTATCAGAAGAATCATTCCAACATAGGTCTGATATGAACCGTAGGCCTGATATGGAATCATACCAGGTCTACATTGGGTTGATTCTTCCGATAATATTTTAACATCTCTAAAGAAGCTGAAATAAGCAATAGAGGGCACCATTGGACTTCTTGCTACCTCAAAAATTTACAAGACCTTAAATGGATCCAATCGAACCTGTCTAGGTCGATCAATGGGTTTTAACCGAAACCTACTAACGAACCTAGATAGGTCTGATTAGACCCATTTCAGGTCTTGTGGAATTCTTAGTTTACAAGGAGTCCAATGATTTCCCCCATTGCTTATTTCAACTTCTCTAGAGGTGTTGAAATATTATTCGAAGAATCAATCCATTGTATGTTCATATTAGGCCCACAGTTTATATCAAACACACATTGGATTAATTCTTCCAATAATATTTTAACACCTATAGAGAAACTAAAATAAGAAATGGAGAGCACCGTTAGACTCCTTACAACCTTAGAAATTCACAGTGTTGGTTGCTACTCGGAAAACCTATCGGTTACACTGTACAAAAATTTTGTACAAAGGTCTGAACCTTTTCCTAGCTACCATGTGTTCTTTTAAATTAAACTTGGATCGCCTGCGGAACTTAACACGTTTGATCCTAAGTTTAATTTATTTGTTATTTTAGGTTTAGACTTGGATCTCCTGCGGAACTTAACACGTTCGATCCAAATCACCTTGGTCACAAAGATAATTAAATATCTATTTCCAAAATCGGCTTCCAGTACTGCATAGCGAGGCACATGACCTTCTTGGATATGGGAGCAACCACCACCGACTAGACAAAGCCTTTTAAGGAAATTAAATATTTAACCTTCCCATAGTAACCCTAGGTTAACCTCTAAGAACAATCAAATCACAAGGAAAAGAAAAAAAAAATAAAAGAACACAACTTCGAAAACTAATTCAAAAAACTAGAATCGCATGCCTCTTGTATTTGGTTTTTTACAAAGAAATAAAACTAGTATGATGCGGAAAATAATTACTAGTTATACCTTTCTTTGTGAACTTTCAATGACCTCTTGATCTTCTACCGTATTCCTCTTCTAACCTCGGACATTGTGTGGACAATGATCTTTCGAGATGAGAACCACCAAAGTACCTTCTTCTTCCTTCCTTCAAGTTTCGGCCAAGCAAAAACTTCCAAAGGATGAAGAACTTTTTCCACCAACCAAGCTCCAAGGGATGCAAGAAACAAGCCTCCTTTCTCTCCTTTTCTCCAAGCTAGATCCGACCACTTCTATGTCTCCAAGAGGTGATGAAGTCTCGACCGCAAGAAGGAGAAGAGAGAAGGGGAAGGGAAACCTCTAGGGGCCGGCCACACCTAGGAAGAAAAGAGAGGAAGAAAAAGAATATAGTCGTTCACCATGAAGACACCTCTACCCCCTCTTTTATAATCCTTGGTCTTGGCAAATAAGGAAATTTAAATAAAAATTTCCTTAATTCCTTTGCCATGAAAAAGAAAAATTATTTTAATTAAAATAATTTTCTTTTTCAATTGCAATGGTCGGCCACCTCTTTCCTCAAAATAAGGAGAGTTTTAATTAAAATAAAAATTAAAACTTCCTAATTTGTTTTCATAAATTTATAAAAATTTCTTCAATAATTTTAATCTCTTTATGATTGGTTAATAAAAAGAAAATTTTATAAATTAAAATCTTTCTTTTAAATATGTGAATAATTTTCAAAAAGGAAAGTTATCTCTAAAAATTAAAGTCTCCTTTCAATCTACAAATAAGGAAAGATATTAAATCTTTTCTTAATCTTTTGTAGAAACTAATAAAAGAGAATTTTTAATTTTTTTAAACTTTCTTTTAAATCATGAACATGATTAAAAGGAAAGTTTTTACCAAAATTAAAATCAACCTTTTAATCTACAAATAAGGAAAGAGATTTAGCTCTTCTCTTAATCTTTTGTAGAATCTTATAAAAGGAAAGATTTAAATTTTAAACTCTCTTTTAAATCATGTTATCCACATAAGAAAAATTTTAAAATTAAAATTCCTTTTTATTTTAATAGGGTCGGCCACCTAAGCTTGAGTTCAAGCTAGGGCCGACCACATGAATTCACCCATGAACCAAGCCATGGCCAGCCCTAGCTTGGTCTCCAAGCTAGCTTGGCCGGCCCTTATAGGATGGGTAAGAAGGTGGGTATAGGTGGGTATAGTACTCTATAATTAAGAGGCTACGATAGGGACCGAGAGGAGGAATTGGTTTTGGTCTCCCGATAAAATTAAGCATCCCGTGTTCGCCCCGAACACACAACTTAATTTTATCAATAATAATTCATTCCACTAGAGAACTATTATTGAACTACCGCACCAATCCCAAATTACATTTTGGGCTCCTTCTTATTATGAGTGTGTTAGTCTCCCTGTGTTTAAGATGTCGAATGTCCACTAATTAAGTGAGTTACTGACAACTCATTTAATTAATATCTTAGTCCAAGAGTAGTACCACTCAACCTTATCGTCATGTCGGACTAAGTCCACCTGCAGGGTTTAACATGACAATCCTTATGAGCTCCTCTTGGGGACATTCTCAACCTAGATTACTAGGACACAGTTTCCTTCTATAATCAACAACACACACTATAAGTGATATCATTTCCCAACTTATCGGGCTTATTGATTTATCGAACTAAATCTCACCCATTGATAAATTAAAGAAATAAATATCAAATATATGTGCTTGTTATTATATTAGGATTAAGAGCACACACTTCCATAATAACTGAGGTCTTTGTTCCTTTATAAAGTCAGTATAAAAGAAACGACCTCTAATGGTCCTACTCAATACACTCTAAATATATTAGTGTAATTATATAGTTAAGATAAACTAATACCTGATTACACTACGACCTTCCAATGGTTTATTCCTTTTCATCTTGGTCGTGAGCTACTGTTTATAATTTATAAGGTACTGATAATATGATCCTCTGTGTGTGACACCACACACCATGTTATCTACAATATAAATTAATTGAACAACTACATTTATCATAAATGTAGATATTTGACCAATGTGATTCTTATTTATAGATAAATGTTTATACCAAAAGGTAGGCTTTTAGTATACATCCTAACACACAGAACCTGAAATTGGTCCAATCAGACCTGTCTAGGTCGATCAGTGGATTTTGAATTCTAGGATTCCAAGGAATCCAACGATGCCCTCATTGCTTATTTTAGTTTCTTCAAAGGTGTTAAATATTATTTAAATAATCAGCCCAACGCGGAACTAATATGGTTCCATATTAGGTCCACAAGTCATACTCATTTTTATACTACAATAGAAAATGATCCAGACTCATTCATAATATAGCATGACCATTGAAGTCATTTTCTATTTAAACGAAGGGTCAACGGGAAGAGTTATAACTTACTCTTCGTCGCCTACAAGAAAGGCTCAGTGGTCAATTGATTAAGTCTTCATTCTGTCTTTATAATTTTTAAAAGGCTTGGTTCTTTGATTCGATTAAATGAATTAGGTAATAATTAGAATCAAGGTATTTAGGGTAGGCATTGTAATCTCTTTTTGAATCACATGGGAAATCGACACTAGTTTACTTCACTTCAATTCAACCTACGAGAAAGGAAAAGCTTAAAATCGCAATAGGAGTAGGAAAGGAGGATCGCTAGCTGACTTTCCTTCCTTAGGTCTAGTGGTAGGCTTGGAAGTAGGATTTCTAAGGACCTAGATTGAATTGATTTGCTTATCTAAACTATGCTTTTGAACTCAACCTACATATGGATGTTATGTTGAGCTTGATATGATCCATATCAGACTCACAATTTATATCAAGACTACATTGGATTGATTCTTCTGATAATATTTGACACTTTTGGAGTAGCTAAAATAAGCAATAAAAGACATCATTGGACTCTTTACTGTTGGGAGATTGTTGGTGCAATCATCTCAGGATCAAGGTTGACTACTTTGACTAAGCTCAAGTGAAGTCGAGCTTGAGTTTTAATGTTTGGACAATATATTGTTGGACAATATGTGAGAAAGATCAAGTAGGTCAAGGAAGATCGATACTTGACTTGACTAGTAAAGTCTTAATCGGAGGTTAGGTAAAGAAAAGTCCAAGTGAGTCAAGTAGGATCGCACGTTGGCAAGGGCAAGATCAATGAGATGGTTGGCAGAAGAAGAAAAACTAAGTGAGTCAATGTTGACCAGACACTTGGTGTGAAAAGTCTCAGTGAGTGAAGTCAGACAGTGAGGAATGTCCTAGTGAGTGAAGTCAGGTAGTTGGAAAGTCCTGGTGAGTAAAGCCATATAATTGGAAAGTCCTAATGAGTGAAGCTAAGTAGTGAGGAAACCCTGATAAGTGAAATCATGTGATAAAAGTCTTGGTGAATGAAACCAGACATTGGGAAATCCAGGTGGGTCAAAGATTGATTGGACACCTAGTATTTGGAAGTCTAAGTGGGTCATGGATGACCGAACACTTGGCACGAGGAGAAAAGTTTAAGTGAGTCAAAGGATTGAATGGACACTTGGTGGAGAAGTCCCAATAGGTCATAGTTGATCGGAGGTTAGGTAAGGAAACCCTAGACTCAATTGAGTGAGTTATGGTTAGAGTAATCGATTGGGTAATTGATTGGCACAAGTGTCAATCAATCAATGGATCGATTGGAAGTGTCATTGCGAAGAGGGACAGTAAATCGATTGTGTAATCGATTTAGCTAGAACTCAATCGATCATCAGGTGATTGATTGGGAGATTGTCACAAGCAAACAGAAGGGTTCCCAATTGATCATCTGGAGGAGAAAATTGTGACAAATAGGATCTTCTTAATCGATTAGCTGATCAATCAAGAGGAGTTTTTTGTGAAGCACAGTAGCTTCCTTGTGAGAGCACAGAGACGATCTAGATAGATTGGATGATTGATCCAAAAGCGCGTAATATATCAATCAGGTGATCAATTGAGAGAAAGGGAAAAAGAGTCGTTGTAAGATTTGAACTGCTAGATACACTTAGATTTAATGTGGTAATAGATTTGAGGTAAGGTCAATCGATTGGGAATCCTAAATCTGAGGTATAAAGGCATTTGTAAAGATTCAAATGTAAGTTATTCTTCTCTACACTCTCCTCTAGTTCTTGGAAGATTCAAGGCAAAGTGCATTTGCATTTCTAAGTCTACAAGAGGCAATTGATTTGGGAACATATTTCTTTGAAAATTTTCTAATTTGTCCCTTGTGGTGATTTGGTTACCAATTTAGACCATTAAATTTTCTAATATCTTTATTATATGAGCATGTATGATTTTTCAAGTTATTTATTTCTTTTTGCAAATTATCATTTTCCAATTTTATTTTATCAAATTCTTCTAATGGACAAGATTTGGCTGGAATTAATTTTAACTCTTTATTTTCTTTTTCTAGTTTGTAACAATTTTTTGATAAATATTTTATAAACTGGAATGACTTATCAGGAGGAAGATAGATATCATACTTGACTTACCTTGTCGATCTCGTTATCCGTAGCTCCTCTTGAAGTGCTGCTTTCTTTCGATGTCGCTCCCCCTTTATCGATGCTCATTTCGAACAAGCTTGCTTCATTTTCGTTGTCTTGATGACTTGCCATTAACACAAGTTCGACAACAACTTCAATTTTTGATTCGGGCGACGTTTCGTCCCATGTTGACTTTAGGATCTTGTACTTTTCTTTTTGAACGACCTTCTTGTTCTTGCCCTTGTCTTTAAATTTAGGGCAGTTGTCTTTGGCGTGCCCTTCTTCATCGTAGTGGTAGCATCTGATCCTTCTTCTTTTTCTACCCTACACTTGATTAGTTTTTCTAGTTTTAAATAATTTTTAAAATTGTTTTACCATCAACACCGTTTCATTGTCATCGAGAGAAGATTCTGAATTTTGTTCATCCACCCTTGCCTTAAAGGCAATATTGCGCTTTGGCTCCTTCTTCGAATCTGCACATCTTGTTTCATGGATTTCAAAAGTTGAAAATAATTATTCTAAGGTAACAGTTTTTAGATCCTTAGAGATATAGTAAGCATCTACTAATGATACCCATTTTGTATTTCTAGGAAATGCATTAAGAGCGTACCTTAGTGAATCTCGATTACTTACCTTTTCTTCGAGATTCGAAAGTCCGATGATGAGCTCCTTAATCCTCGAGTGAAAATGTGCTATGGTTTTATCTTCTTCTAATCGGAGGCTGTTGATCTGGTTATGAAGTAAGTCTCGTCTCGCAAGTTTCGCCTCCGAGGTTCCTTCGTGAAGTTCCAAGAATTTCTCCCGGAGCTCCTTAGCGGACTCGTAAGCCCGATCTGGTTGACTTCTTGTGGTGGTAGGATGCTCAGCAGATGAAATTCTGCTTTGTCGTTTGCCACGAAGTTGGCTTGTTCCTTTTCGTCCATTGATACTTTTCTTTTCCCTCGTGTTCTTCGAAATCAAATTCCATTATTAATAGTAAATTGAAATCTGTTTTGAAAAATACCTTCATTCTCTTTTTCCAGCTCGTAAACTCCTCCTCGAATTTCGGTGGGTAGATGCTTAGTCTAGGCATCTCGTGTGCTTCGTTTGGCGATTAGTCCTTCTGAAACATCCTGGCTCTGATACCATTTGTTAGGACCCTTGACAGTCGGCTAAAGGGGGGTGAATAACCTCTGCAGAAATCATGCAAACAAAAAAACCTTTCTTGGATTTACAGTTTTATAAATCAAATACTTGCATATAAGAAATACAAAAAGACTAAAAGACAGAAGCACACGGGTTTACTTGGTTACAACCGGAGAGGTTGTTAATCCAAGGAAGTAAAGCACACTAATTTCTCCTTCATACGGAGAAGTCTCTTTACAACAATGAAAGCACAGAAATGATGAAGCTAAACAGAAATAAAAGTGTCTACAAGTGTTGCTTGAGTATTTCTTGTTCTCTTTAGCTTCTGGGAGCAGGGTTGCTTATATAACCCTTCTCGGGGTGCCTGAAATGGGATAGAAATCTATCCCCAAAGCAACATTCAAATGTCACGTTGATCTGGATAAAAATCAGGTTCTGAGGGCTCAGAATGGTTTTGGGCCCCCTGGACTGGTCCGGGCGCCCCCACCTGCTCCGGGCGCCTCGACTGGTCCGAGCGCCCCGGGCATCAGAAGTCAGCCTTTTGCTGACTTTTGGTCCGGGCCTCCTTCTTCAATTTTGCTCGCCTCAGTCCAGGTCTTCCGCTCCGACTCCGCTCGCTTAGGTGATTTCGGCCATCCGGAATAGGAATCACATGAACCCAACTTTCGACCTTCTCGAGTAAACTTCCGCTCTGACTTCTCATCCCTCGGAATCGCTGCTTGCTTCCTTCTCGCTCGCTAGCGTACTCTTCCACAGCTTTTTGTCCCTCGGGCAGCTGCGCCTTTTGCTCCTCAAGCAATCTTCCGCTCTGGCTTCTCATCCCTCAGAAACATTGCATACTCGCTTCTCGTCCGCTGGTATACTCTTTCGCAGCACCTCGTCCCTTAGACGCACCGAGCCCGTCAGCTCTCTCCCGTGCTGTCCTTCTCGCTAGCTGTGTCTTTTGCTCAACGTTTTATGCTCCTAAGTTCCTATACATTTAGACACAAGGTTAAACACAATAGAACCTAACTTAACTTATTTGATCACATTAAAACTACCTTGGGGTACCAACAAAATTTAGGTCAAAATAGGTAATAACCATTAAATGGTAGGAGGGGTTTGGGATACAAATATAAGTCTAAGAAAAAGGTGCCCTTATACCATAAAGTTCCATATAGTTATGAAATTAACCCTAGATCTAGAAGTCAAGTCAAGGTAATAAGGAAAGTTATCCATAAAAGTAACTTTGAAAAGACTAGTATGACTAAGGCTTTTAAGAAGCCTTAGAGAATCACTAAGAAGGTCACAGGAGAAGTTATCCCTAAAGTTGACCGTGAGAAGTCTAGTGTGACCAAGGCTTCTAAAAAGGCTAGGAAGGTCATTAGGAAGGTATTAAGAGAAGTTATCTCTAATGAGTATCTAGATCACCAAAGGAGCACCAATAAATTTTGAGTTTCTAAGAGTGCATTTTCTACACTTTAGGTTGGTTTAGAGAGTGTCAACTCTAATTAAAAGGGTTGTTAACCCTGTTAGTGCAATTGACTTCTAGGGTTTCGATGTTTGGCAATGCACCTAAGTCTGGTCAGTTTGACCAAGAGTTAATCCAAATAGGAATTGATGTTTAGAAGAGAGTAGTCTAATCAGGACTAGATGACTAGCAAGGATAGGTTCTAACCGAGGGATAGGCAAGTGAGAAGTCCTAACTAGAGGTTACGTAAGTGGAAGTCCTGATGAGTGAAGCCAGACTCTAGTGAGTGAAGCTAGGTGGTGGAAGTCTTGGTGAGTAAAGTCGGGCTCTAGTGAGTGAAGGTAGGTGGTAGAAGTCCTGGTGAGTGAAGTCGGGCCCTAGTGAGTGAAGCTAGGTGGTGGAAATCCTGGTGAATGAAGCCAGACAATGGAAGTCCTAGTGAGTGAAGCTAGGGAACCCTAGGGAGGTAACTCTAGGTAATGTGTGCACGGTCGACCGGACCAGCGAATCCTAAAATATGTTGATACTGTTTTACTTTACTATTTTATCTATTGTACTAACCTAGTGTGCAGGAGTTGACAAGTCTGAGGGAGTCTAGATATGTCAATAGGTCGACCGGATATCTGGCGCGAAGGCTAGTTGGGTCTGTGAACTGGACAACTGGTAAAGTGGTAAGTTAAGACAAAGGTACTGGAGGAGAGTGACCTTGTGAGGACGTGTCCTGGTTGAGGGGACAATATGCGTCATTTTGGATACCTAATTTGAGACTTTGACTAGTTTCTGGTCCTGGGAGGACAGAAACTAATTGCTACTTATTATTATTATTGTCTTAATACTTATTTTGCAGGTTATTTGGACTAACATTGTTTTGCAGGACAAAAGGAGTAAATTTGCCTTCGGATGAACAGTGTCCGAAGGTGTCTTCAAGCAGTGAAGGCGCCTTCGTACTGTTCATAGAAAGCGCCTTGCATGGCTATGGAAGGCGCCTTCCACAGGATGGAATTTTGACTTCGTCGCGGATAAGTGTCAGGCTGGTTGGGATCGAATTTTCCAAGTTTAATGCGCCTTTAACAGCTATGGAGGCGCCTTCCATGCCTTATATAAGACAATCTCGAGAAGGCTTTGAAAAACAACTGAGATACGAGCTACTGCGCATCAATTTGAGCTTCCGACTGTTCCAGGCTTCTGCTACGACTCTGCTGCAAAGTTACTGTACCTGATGACTGTTTCGAGGACTTCTGATCGTGGTCGATAAACCGACAATGACACATGAGAGCTCTCATTTCGATCCTTAAGTGTCGGTAACGAATTTTGTTTGTGTAATTAATTTCTGCAAAAGGACAAGTACAGTGTGTTGCACTTGTTCTAATCCTTTTTGTACTCGATTCCATCTTCCAGAGGTATTGAAAGAGATTTTTAGTGGATTATCCATCGGTAGGTCTGTGGGACCTGGGTCTTAGAGTAAGAGTCACCAAAAGCTCCGAACCAAGTAAACCAACTGTGTTTTCTTATGGTTTTTGTTTTCAATTTCTTATTTACTTTCCGCTGCGTTCGCACTCTCGATTTTAAAAATGATAAAATAAGTTTTTGAAAATCATGTGATTCACTCCCCCCCCCCCTCTCACGTGCGTATCGCTCCAACAAACCCAACTTTGGTGAAGTTGACATTTTAAAACATTTTCAAGGTATTGCTACACCTTGAAAATGAAGGAGTTATATTCACTATTTGGAAGAGTAAAATGTATCAAAATTTGAAGAACTTGACTTAATTAAATTGACACAATTAGGTTAGAAGTCAGAAAAATATCAAGTTGGGATTTTAGCAATTTCATTGGGAGATAGAGAGACTAAGGATTATTTTTAAATTTAACAATTAGTTATTGATACTTAGATAGATAGTCTAAGTATTTCCTTTATGCTAAAATTATCATGATTGTGCGCTCATCATATGCCATGACATCATATTTAGTATTCATATATGTTTATGAAAAATATCATATATTATATCATAATACATCATTATTCATGATAGTTTTTCTTTTGAAAAAAAATATTTAATGTATGTCATAATCATTTTCATATATTATTTTAAATTCCTTGTAATTAAGGGCAATGATATCAATTGACATCCTAGGTTGGATGATCAAAGTTTAAATGTCTAGATAGATATGCATGATCCATTAGTTTTAGGGAAACCCCATTATACATCTCATAAGAACCATAGATTTGGTTTGTTTGTATTTTTGAGACATTGATACAAGTGAAATGTTAGAATGATGAACAAAACTTAAGGTGTTAATTTAATGCATCTTTTTGAGTTTAAGTTTCATCTTAATAATAGATTATGAGAGGTCCAATCATTAGGAAAGCTAGTATACAAGCCATTTGTATTTAGCCCAAGGAACCTGATTAGAAATTATGTTCTAAAAAACATTTCAAAATCACTTTGGAAAACTCTGGTGAAGTCTATCTTTTGGTAGGAGTATTAGTTGGACACAAAGTATAGTGAAGCATTGGAGTTTTTCAATGATTTTCAAGTTTGTGTCAATCTTAGAAAATAAGGGTTATTTTCATAGAAAATTATTTTCCCCTAAAAGTATATACCATAAATAATGTCTATGTAAAAATTCTATGATTTTTGAAAAATCATAGAATTATTTAGAAATTTATGAATTTCGATTCAAAATCAAAATCAGAAAAATTTAGTAACGCCAATCGATTTACCCAAGCATAAATCGATTGGTGAATCAATTATAGGGCATTTTCCATTAGCACAGAGGCTCGCGGAATCGATCAAGTGATCAATTAGTCCAGACCTTAATTGATCAGTTAATTGATTAAGGTTATTTCCGCGAGCATAGAGGCTCGCAGAATCGATTAGTCGATCAATTGAAAGGTTGTAATCGATTGAAATCCAACTTCAATCGATTAAGAGATGCCCGAATCGATTGATAGCTGAAACCAATCGATTATGAAGTTTGAGTTTGGCTTAAATGGTCTGATTTCAATCCATTAAATCTAGTTTAGTTGTGTTAACCATCCCTAACCCTATCAAATGCATTTATAAGTGTTCAAGGGCAGATGTCTTGATGGTAACAAGAAAGGAATGGTTAAAGAAGATAACTTGAAGTTTAGAAGGAGGTTTAGTTTTAAAGTTAAATTTTGAACCTCAAAACTTTAAATTTTGGATTTCTTAAAGGTTTAGGAATTTTAAGTCATTGTTGGTATAATGATAGAAGCTTGGAATATATTTTGAAGGTGAGTTTCTCCTTAAAAGACATGATTTAACCATTAAATCATTAAATCTAGTTTAGTTGTGCTAACCATCTCTAACCCTATCAAATGCATTTATAAGTGTTCAAGGGCAGATGTCTTGATGATAACAAGAAAGGAATGATTAAAAAAGACAATTTGAAATTTAGAAGGAGGTTTAGTTTTAAAGTTAAATTTTGAACCTCAAAACTTTAAATTTTGGGTTTCTTAAAGGTTTAGGAATTTCAAGTCATTGTTGGTGCAATGATAGAAGCTTGGAATATGTTTTGAAGGTGAGTTGCTCCTTAAAAGACATGATTTTAATTTTTTTTTTAGATAAGGAAACAATGGAAGGTTAGGAACCTTTATTGTTATGAGTACTCAAGGATGAGCATTGAAAATAATGGAAAAATAGAAATCCTCATTGTAGATGTATGGATGCTCTAGGGTGAGCATGTGATATATGCTCAAGGGTGAACACGGGATATAATGAAAGGTATGTGACTTTCATTGTATTCCTTTGAAAAAATTGACCCTTAAAGAGAAGAGTTTTTGATATGTGTCAAAGGGTAAGAAAATGTAGGTTTAAGTTAGAAATCTACATTTACGCCTCAAGCATGGGATGAAGTTGAAGTTGGGCTAATATAGGTTAGTATAACTTAAACATATTATCAAACATCAAAAAGGGAGAGATTATTGGTACAATTGTTGTCGGATCAAAGTTGACTAATTTGACTAAGCTCGAGTGGAGTTGAGCTTGAATTTCGATATTTGAACAATATATTATGGACAACATATTGTTGGACAATATGTGAGAAAGGTCAAGGAGGACCAGAACTTGACTTGACTGGTAAAGTTGTAACCGAAGGTAAGACAAAGGAAAATCCAAATGGGTCAAGTAGGATCCCATGTTGGCAAGGGCAAGACCAATGGGATGGTTGACAAAAGAAGAAAAATTAAGTGAGTCAATGTTGATTAGACACTTGGTGTGAAAAGTCTCAGCGAGCGAAGTCGAACAGTGAGGAAAGCCATGGTGAGTGAAGGCAGTTGAAGCCAGACAATTGAAAAATCTTAATGAGTAAAGCTAGGTAGTAAGGAAACCCTAGTGAGTAAAGTCTGGTAGACAAAGTCTTGATGAGTGAAGTCATACATTGGAAAATCTAGGTGGGTCAAAAGTTGACTAGACACCTGGTGTTTGGAAGTCCAAGTGGGTCATGGAGGACCAGACACTTGGCTCAAGGAGAAAAGTTCAAGTGGGTCAAAGAATTGACCAGACACTTAATGGAGAAGTCCTAATAGGTCATAGTTGATCAGAAGTTAGGCAAGAGAACCCTAGACTCAATTGAGTGAGTTAAGGTTAGAGTAACTGATTGAGTAATTGATTGGCACAAGTGTCAATCGATCAATTGATCATCAATGGATCAATTGGAAGTGCCATCGCAAAGAGGTGCGGTGAATCAATCGAGTAATCGATTATCAATTAGGAGATTGTCGCGAGGAAGCAGAAGGGGTTCCCAATCGATCAGTGATGGATTGGGTTGTGCCAATTGATCATTTGATCGATTGGGAGGAGAAAATCATGATAAATAGGAGCTTCTTGATCAATTAGTTGATCTATCAAGAGGAGTTTTTCGCAAAGCACAGTAGCTTCTTTTGTGAGAGTACAGAGGCGATCTAGATAGATTGGGTGATTAATCCAAAAGCACGTAATATATCCATCAGGTGATCGATTGGGAGAAAGGAAAAAAGAACCATTGCGAAGTTTGGACGGCTAGATGCGTTCGGATCTGACGTGACAATTAATTGGGGGTAAGGCTAATTGATTGGGAACCCTAGATCGGAAGGTATAAAGGCATTTGTAAAGATTCAAACATAAGTTGTTCTTCTTTACACTCTTTGTCGGTTCTTGGAAGATTCAAGACGAAGTGCTGTTGCATTTTCGAGTCTACAAGAGGCAATTCTAAGCAACAAGAAAGCGCAAAAAGAAAGATTCAAGTAACGTTGTGTATTCATTGTATTTACTTTCATTTCTTGTTGTATTTGTGTGTTCTTGTGAGAACAAGTGTAAGAAGCTTCTCCGTCTCCAGATTATTTCCGAGAATGAGTGAAATAATAGTGTATGAGATAGTGAGGATAGTGGAACCTTGGATTAATCACCTCAAGGAGGCAGATACCAAGAAAAATCAAGGGTGTTAGCATTGTGGAGTCTTTGCTTCGATTATCCGCTGTAAATCATCATTAAGTAGCAAGTGGAGCTAATCATCCTCCCCCTCTAACTCCCCAGAGTATCCTGAACCTTAGAAATCCAACGGACCAGAAATGGTTGTAATATGAGATCTCTAGGTCCATTAGTGAGTTTTGATCAAAATTCACTAATGGACTTAGAGACCTCATATTGTAATTATTTTAGGTCCTGTGAATTTTTGAGGTTGCACAGAATCTGACAGTGCCTTTCTATTACTTATTTCAGTTTCTCTGAAAGTGTTAAAATATTAACAAAAAAATCAATTAAATCTTAAACATTGTGGGTCTGATATAATTTACATATTAGGCCATGTTATATATATATATATATATATATATATATATATATATATATATATATATATATATATATATATATATATATATATAAAAAGTTACATGTACGGAAGAGAAATAAGAGAAGAGAAAAAAAATAAGTAAAGAAAAGAGGAAAAGAAAAAGTTAATTTGTTAGAAAGGGTAAAACGGAAAGAGTATATAATTGAGTATATTTTTTTTTTTTGATAAATATCAAAGTATTTTTAGTCACTTCAAAAATTACATGTACCATTTATAAAAACAAAATAGATAGAATTATCTCAATTAAACCCATTTATTCATTGATAAATAGAAAATAGCAACCCGGCAATGGGATAGTAGCAAAGTGCTTAGCGGGTTACTAAGTCCTTGTAATTTAAATCTTAATTACGGTACATTATAGTATATTTTTCTTGAATAAAAAATTGGATAAATTTTAATTTGATCGGTCCGAATTTGAATATAAAATATTTTATTATTACATATAATCTTAATTAATACATGTCAATTAAAAAATAAATATAAAAGATTCTAAAAAAATTTAGAACCTAAGCAAGGAGCCACGCATTGACGGATTTGCCTGGTGAAAAGTCGGGTCGTCCCTTCAAAATTAGTGGGATCGCCAAGGCACATGAAAAACTCAAAAATAAATAATAAATAGAATATAGCCCGGCGGCATTGAAAACAAATTTGCCAGCTTGCTCGATGACGAGTGTAGTTGTCAAGTTAAAGACTCTTCTCCACTTGCCTTCGTGGAAGCAGCCTACTTTGTTGCACTTAAACGACTACAACGTGTGAACTGTGATTGACAACACACGCCAAGTTGTTAGGTAGCCACTTGACTTAAGCCACAAAAAAAAACCAAAGGCTCTCCAAGTTTTTTTTAAATCGTCAAACTATTCTAAATCTAAATTGTTATTGAATTATCACTTGTTCAATAAAATGATTTATGGTTTTTATTTTACAAAATTAAGATTATATATATATATATATATATGCAACGCGTTAGGGAAGAAGTCAGTGAGACGTCGGCTTGAATAAAATAGAAGTCCACTTTCCAACGGAGCTTCTTCCTAATTCGCACATGAATCAGTCAATGATTTGTTTCACAAGGATTTATATTAATTTATAATTGGAATAAATATAATCTATTTAATTAATCTAATATCACATGTAACGCACTAATTGTTGTTAAATTGTCGAGGTGGCAATTAAGAGTAAGTATGATAAAATTCTTTTAATTTTTTAATCTATTATTCATTTCTTACTAATTTTGACGGTGAATACATTTAGAAAATACAGATGGTCACGGAGGGATCCAACTTCAATAGTTCGAATTCAGTAGGCATTCGAAAATGTCTAAAATTTGAATCTTCAACTCCATGAGAATGAGCTCCACTGGGTTTACCATTGTAAAAAGTGGAATCGTCACCTTAACGGTCTCCTGAGTCCGACCTCACAGATATTCAGAGAAAATAAATCATGATTAAACTGGACAGGAAGGGTGACTGAGAGTCGACCCACTGGGTTTACCATGCTACTCTATTCAGGCAATAAAATTCTTCACTATTATTTCATTAGTTGGCTCGATGAGCAATAGAGTTGTCCAGAGTTTGATTTATGTGAGGACGGATGGAAAATTTTTCTAGGATCAAATATCCTTCCAAATTTAATATTATTTAATTCAATATTTTTTTCGATGAGCAATAGAGTTGCAGTGTTAATAACAACAATTTTTTAGGTTTAATTTGTAAAGTTGGTAAAGAAGTAGTCCTTTTGTCTTTTGACCCTTCCCCTTCTGTAATAAAATTGGGAGCTAAAATCGGGAGCTACAAGGCATTCCCCTCTCCGCCTTGTGTTCTTCTCTATTCTCCGATATCCATTCCTTCACTTTTTTTTTTTTTTCCATCCTTCTCCGTCCCAGATCCGAACAGATCGCCGGGTTTTCTCGCTCCAGGAACCGATCTCATAGGCTGGGATCGAGCGGCGAGCGATCCGATCGGAGAACTTCGGTCCCCGCTCCCTCGATCTGCGCATCCCCGCGTAGATCCGGAGGCGATGAGCGGTAAGGCGGCGGCGGCGGCGGCGATGTCGCCGGCGCTGGCGAACGGACGGTTCTTCACCGTCGGGCTCGTCACCGCGTGGTACTCCTCCAACATCGGAGTGCTCCTCCTCAACAAGTACCTGCTCAGCAACTATGGCTTCAAGTACCCGATCTTCCTCACCATGTGCCATATGACGGCCTGCTCCCTCCTCAGTTACGTCGCCATCGCGTGGCTCAAGATCGTGCCGATGCAGACCATACGGTCGCGCGTCCAGTTCCTCAAGATCGCCGCCCTCAGCCTTGTCTTCTGCGGCTCGGTGGTCAGCGGGAACGTGTCGCTCCGGTACCTTCCCGTCTCGTTCAACCAGGCCGTCGGCGCCACCACGCCTTTCTTCACCGCCATCTTCGCTTACCTTATGACCCTCCGGCGGGAGTCGTGGTTAACCTACATTACCCTCGTGCCCGTGGTTACTGGTGTCATTATCGCAAGCGGGGTGATTTTTTTGCTTCCTTGCTATCAGTTCAATTTTTTAGCAAATCTATACGCATAAAGATGCACACAAGATATTTTGCATATACATGATGATAATTGTAATTCATCTGAGAGATGCCCACAGCCTCCAGGTATTATTTATTCGTGCTTTTTTTATAGATAACATATCTGCTAGCAGATGCTTAAGATCTTACAAATCATTGCTCATATCAATTATGCACAAATCTGGCATGTGTCTCTGTTATAATTTAGATTTTGAATTTGATGCATGGGTCACCTCCTTGTCAGAGTGATTCAGTTTCAATTTAGAATGGCCTATAGGCTCTTGATAAGCTAATGGTTCATGGTTGATCGTTTCTTTGCCTTTTAGTTCATATTCTCTTCTTTTAGTCCTTGATTTGGCTTCCTCTGATAAAATAGTTGGTACAATGTTGTCATCTGACTATTTCTCACATGGTTGACTAGTAAACTTGCACATATTGTTAGAATTGTTTGTTCTGGACCTACTATTTGTCGTTGCATGACCATGTATTATTTGGTTGCCTACGTTTGGCTGTTCAAAGTTGACTGTCTCTGTGATTGAAAGGTGCTTTGTTACGTTTTGAATTTTATTCTGTATTCTAATAGGACTTTTAGGCGCAACAGTGATCTTAAACATGTGAGTGGATGTCAATGCTGGCACTTATATTTTCAACGTTGTAGGGGGAGCCAAGCTTTCATTTGTTTGGTTTTATTATGTGTATTGGAGCTACTGCTGCTAGAGCACTTAAGTCGGTATTGCAGGGAATTTTGATGTCCTCTGAAGGGTGAGTGATCAATTCCCTTGAAATTTAGAACAAAAAAAAGGGATATGTCCTTAACCATTTGCTTCTTCACTTGTTCAGGGAGAAGTTAAACTCTATGAATCTTCTTCTATATATGGCTCCAATAGCTGTTGTTTTTCTACTTCCTGCAACAATTATAATGGAGGAAAATGTGATTGGTATAACATTGGCACTTGCTAGACAAGACTTCAAGATTATATGGTATCTCTTGTTCAACTCTTCTTTGGCCTACTTTGTGAACTTGACCAATTTCTTGGTCACCAAACATACAAGTGCTTTGACCCTTCAGGTACACTTTGTTTGAGTATTTTGGTGCTACTATATTTCATACTCTTAGCTCATGAAAATTAAATTATTTATTCATATAATGTATTGTATAGCTAGAAAATTTAGTTTGATTAGAGTGGAATGTGTAAGGGCCTATGGAGTATAGGGGAGACTAAAGTTAGTCAATGCAATTAAAGATGATTTGATCGGTTTCAACAAATTAGTATGTTATAGGGATATAGCCTTGTATAATCTCAAAGTGGAGACAATTTATGTAACGGACTCCAAATATTTGGGACAACTTTGGCGTTATGATATTGATGATGATATATGTAAATCATCTCAAATTTTGAGACGGGTGACTTTTCAATCAATTTTTATAGTTGCCACTTTAGTAAATCTTATATATGATGCTTTTTCTGTTATTGTTTACATTTTTTTTTTGTTAGAATGGTACCAATATAAGAAATCAAAGCAAATTAATTCGACTACCTACCAATTGGATCAGTCAAGAGAAATTAATGTGGCAATTTTTATTGGTTTACCAACTAAAGCAAGATAATATTTAATGTTTAAGCTATTTCTTTGGAGACTTCAAAAATTCAGATTGATTATTTTATTAGTTATAATTGATTCTGAGCTAATGAGCCAAACCTGCAAGCTAAAGAATTGAGTAATCACCTGAAATATAACAATACACATTTAACTGAGATAGGAGACAAGTTTTGAGGTAGTATCAATGTCACAGAAATCCAATGTATTGCGAGGCAATAAGAGTGATTATATTGTATTTGTCTTAATGATGCATTTAGTTTTGTTACAACCACCACAAATTATATTAGTGTATTTGTCTGATTAGGCTGAAACGTAATCAGCATAGATTGAATAACCGTGATGCATCGTCACAACTATAATTTCAACAGGTTTCAGAGTTGCATAATAATGTTGTTTTTTTTTTCTGTAAAGGTTCTCGGAAACGCAAAGGGAGCTGTCGCTGTGGTCATCTCAATCTTAATATTCAGGAACCCAGTCTCTGTTACAGGAATGGCTGGTTATTCGTTGACTGTAATTGGTGTAATTCTCTACAGCGAGTCGAAGAAGCGTAACAAGGGAAGTTAATCCCAGAAGCTACTAGCCTAAGTCACCAGTACTTATGCCCCATTACGTACTGGGTACCAATGGCCTCATAAAACGCCCTATCAACTTAGGGAATTAATATAATTGAAGTCTCTCTGTACCATTAGTTAGCCAAATAGTGTGCTCAGAGGAAGAGAATTTGTTTGTCAGATGCACCGTTTACACTTTACATTGAGTCGGTAAGCATCTGGGCCTTCATTATCTTGTCATACACGAACAATTATACAGTCTAAATTCTTTGTAAGAGTATTCCTCAGTCTATTATAAATTCCAATGCGATCGTACCATCGATGTAAACTAAATTTGTTCTCCAATGTCGATCATATTGAATACCCCAGCATTAATTTTTCATGTCACTTCCAACGTGGACTATTTTGCCTTTCATAATGAAGTTAATTCATTCGTGTCCTACCTGCAATATCGAAATTTACGATTCAGCAAACAAAAATATAAGGGAACTAGAGTTTCAAGAGGTCGGAAACAGTGTTTAGTACTGCCTAGCTACCTGTTTATACCAGTTCATTCTTCAGATAAGCCAAGCTACGGAACCAAACTCATCCCAGCATTGATACCGACACTCTCTAACGTCAGATCCTCACCGTCAATCTGCCATTGGAGCTGCATCGGCATCTCAGCCTCCTCCCAGCTGCACTTGCCAGAGACACGGCTGCCGTTCACCGGATAACTAGTACCTTTCAGAATCGTTCTTGTAGTTTCTTCATTGAAATCTGGGAAGGGCGAAACCATTAACTGGATTTCTTCCTGGAAATCTGCAAAAGCCAAGGAGAGTTCATTGTGATCGTAAGTAGCAGACACCGGTGACTTAGTTTTGTTTGATTGATCTCGTGGTGGTCTCTTGTTGGAAGAAGAAGAAGAAGAAGAAGAAGAAGAAGAAGAGAAGAGGTGGGTGTTTCTTGATCTTTCTGCAGCCACCTCCCACAGGGACGTTCCTGAATCCTGAGGGAGCCTCCTTGGTCCAGTACCTCCTGCAGACCTTGCAGAAGTACCTGGGCTGGGAGAGGCTGAAGCTGTTGTAGTAGCAGAATTTGGTGTTGGCGGACTCGCACCGGGGGCTCTTGTGGCATTGCTCCGGCGGTGATAGTCTCATTATCACCTTCCCTTGCGACTGAACTCCTCCTAAGGGAAGATCATTGGGACCCATAGCAACCTCTGAAATAGTTATAGGAGCCAAATCTTCACGCATGAACTCGATCCTCACCCTTCCTGGATAACACAATAAATAGATGAAGATGCAGAACGAGAAGAAAAAACGATAAGGGACAGACAGATTACTCACAACTAGAAGATTTCTACGCGGCCAGCGACGCGTCAGCCGCCGTCCATTTTCACTAACACATCCACATACTCACTCAGTATAAGTATATATATCGTTTACTTACACTTCTTTTAATATTAATTCATAATCAATTTTAAATTATATTATATTAAAATGGATATATTTTAAAATATTAAAATTATTATTATTATTATTATTATTATTAATCTTACTTTTAGAAAAATAATTTTATTATTTTTAAAAAATATATTAAATTTTTTCACTTATATTTATTAAATAAAATAAAAGTAAAAAAATTAGATTCTTACTGTTTAAAAAATAAATAATATTATTATTAAAAAATATACCCATATTTTTTTATTTACCTATTTTATTCAATTTTTAATTTTAAAATTTATAATTTTTTAAATAATTAAAATTTTTAAAAAAAATAATACACTCATGAGGTGGGCTAGAGCTAACCCATTCACACCATCTTCAATATCAGCCCGGATCCTCTGGACCGCTTTTTGCGGTCCAGAGGATGGTCCCTTGATGTGAATTGGTGGGGATGAATGGTCCCTATCTATTTTATGAATGGGGACCATTCATTTCACCCATCCATATTAAGGAATCATCTTCTAGATCGTAAAAAACGGTCCAGAGGATTTGTCCTCCTTCAATATAGGAGGGCAGATCCTCTGGACTGCTTTTTGCGGTCCAGAGAATGGTCTCTAAGTATTCATTGGTGGGAATGAATGGTCCCTACCTATTTTATAAGTGAGGATTATGTATTTTACCAATGGATACTTAGGGATCATCTTCTGAACCGTAAAAAGTGATCCAAAAAATTTGGGCTCTAATATAAGAGGATATGCCCTCAAGACGTAGTACAAATTATGGACATATGACATCGTCTCCGTGAGGTCAGCATTAGATGGGCCATTATATTAACGGATCTAATTTTTTAATATAAGAGGGTATTATAATACCCTATTAACGGGAGCAATGTGGATGCCCTTAATCACCAACACCAGCCCATGGACCGTGGTCCCGATCGATCCTGGCCGTTCCTTTTTTCTGAATTCGCCTGGCTGCTTGCCACAGTGATATGCAACTTGGAGGAAGAGGTAGAGCCGGCTTCTCGACTGGCCCAATGTCACGGTCGAAATTATAGAAAAATCTGTCCTCGGATTACGCAAAGAGAAATGTCACGCGAGCAAATTTGCAGCAAAAGGCGAAAATGTCACGCGAGCAAAATGCTCGAATGGAAAGTTGTCGATGACTGGTGAGGCTGCCGCTGTTGTTGTTTCGCCGGCGGCGGACTGCAACTGAGCGGAGTGGTACTTCCGTAGGGAGACAGAGTGTCGACGGAGTAGGTGTACTTGCCGCCTCAGTCACCCTGCTGTCGCAGCGTCACAAAGAGAATTTGTATTGATTATGATGGTAATCCAGTTAAATTAGCTTATTGATATAAGGCTATGTTTTTAAAACTAACTGGAAATTAATTATAGTTTGACTACATGGAAAAAATAAACAATTATCTTTAACCTTATTTACTACGTGATTTTTTTATATTTTTTCATAAATTAAAATGGGCAATTATTAACGGAAATATCATATTAGCGTCCTTGAAAAAAAAAGGGCAAATGAGTCAGTATCATGATTTTATCTCAGAAATATTTTTAGATACAGCATTATCGTAAAATCTATCGATTATCTTCTACCATAAATATATAGAAGTTAACATGTAATTACTATACATCCTAGAAGTTACATGCTAGCTTCTATATGATTGAATTATATTTATTTGAAATATAATGAGCGATGAAATTCTTATTGTTTAATTTACTTGTTAAAATATTATTTTAATTAGGTTCATTTAGAAAAATAAAATTAAAATAATATAAAATCATCATTATAAAAATTAGCCACTAGCTTCTACATGTTATGAAGTTAGGAGCTAACTATTATACATTATAAAAGTTAAGAGGGTGTTTGATTAAATGATGGGAATGACTATGAGTATGCATTTGATAATAGGGTGGAATGAGAATAAAAATGAAAATGAAACTCATCAAGTTATATGGATTTTGTTGATTCTCATAAATCTAGTAATCATTCCTAAAATGTCATTCCCAAACTCACAATCCAAACACTATCTTTTACTATCATTCCATTTCCTCATTCCCAAATCCATCAACTAAATACCCCCTAAATGTTAGCTTCTACATAATCGATCATAATCCAACAATATTTATTTAAAACGTAATAAATGGCATGGAGTCCTAATAGTTTATTTTACTCTTTAAAATATTATTTTAATCAAATTATCACTCAAATAAATAAAATCAAAATAATATAGAGTCACTGTTGTATAAACTATCAACTAGATTCTACAACATCTGGAAGCTAGTTGCTTGTTTCTACACATTGTAGAAACTAGATGTTAGCTTCTATAATTGTAGATGTTAGTTGCTAGTTTTTACACAATAGAATGATAAATATGTTGGAAATGTGAATGGAATAAAGAGGTGGAGACGAAGCGACTATCTTGTACATGAGTTTAGTCCCATATTAGGCGACATTAAACTCATTAATGATGATTTCATAATGTTTCAGGATTAATAGCGACATTAAACTCATTAATAATAATTTCGTAATGTCTTGACATTAATGAAGACATTAAATCCATTAATGACGACATTAAACCCAGCATTAAATGATCATAATTTGATCATTTATTATTGCAGATAAGGTGAGAGTTCATATATAAGGAGGTTGGATCTTGAGCAAAAAGTAGAGCGGAAGATAAGAGAAAGAGAAAGAGAAAGTGAGAGGAAGAGCAGAGAACGAACCTCCGTCCACCAGTGTTTTCCCACAAAACTCTCTCAGTCGTGCATCCGCTCAGCTGAACTACTCGTGATAGTACTCAGGTGTATTCTCAGTTCGTCACGAACAATCAATGCTTGGTTGTGTTCGTGGTTTTACCATTGTATCCTGGAAAATAGACGACCCGAGAGAATCTCGAAGCATAGTCGGAGGTGGGGCGAATTTGTTGCAAGGAAACTGCATTGAACGCAGGCCTCGGTATCTTACTCAGTGAATTCTCTTTCCGACTCTACGATTGACTCCCGATTCTGTTACGCATCACATCGACTCCGTGGCTCAGACCACTGGAAGCTTGACAGAACCAGCCCCGCTAACAGCTTGAGATTATCAATTCATGTCATCTCAACAGATAAGTTGAATTTAATTTGATATATTTAAATTCGATTAATTTATTAATATCTTTGGCAACATATATTAACCAATAAAATAATATAAAAATATTTTGGATAAATTATTTTAAAAGAGACCTAGAGGGATGCTCATTTAATTTTAAAGTAATGTTCATATGATAAAAACATAAATGATGAATGTCCTTTTAATTTTTACGTCATATTCAAATTACGAGGCAATTTCATGATTAAAGCTCATGGTTTTGAAACACTTTCCAAATTTTGAATTCTATCCTTTCTCTTTTGGATTTTACTCACGCTCTCTCAATTTATCAAGATGGAGTGAGATTGATGCGGAGGAGGTTACTCTTTCAGTGAATCGTTATACGAGGATTATGGTGATCATGAATCAGGTTGATTTAGTTATTAGGATAAAAAATTATCTGATTTACTAGATCAGATAATACAATATCAGGACCTATATCCGATGGTTCTTATATATTATTAGTGTTGGTAGTTTTGAGAGCAAGAACACTTAAACGAAGTAATTAAAATAATAATGCGGAAACCATAAACACTCACATTGATCTCTCGAAGAACCGCAACCGAAGACGCCAGTCGATGAAGTCGCCGATGAACCGCCGGAGACGTCGCTGTTGCTGTCGCCGAGAAGATCACCACACGAAACCTTCTCGAACTCTTCCACAAACCAAATCCCGTCCCTACGGATGTTCTCCCTTTGCTCACACGATCACCTCCATTGCTCTTCTGCGCACCTCTGATCGCCAGAAACTATCCTCTCTCCCCTCTGATTGCCTTGGACGCCTCTTATAAGAAGGCTGAGGAAGACGAAGGGGAAAGGACGCCCCTTCGTCTCCCTGGCATTTGCAGCAGCGAAAGGGACGAACCCTTTCGTCTGCCAAGTGTAACGCCCAACATCTCCCACTCGTCCAAGTCAATCCATATGGTCACATAGACCATGTTAGTCACATAGACTACAAGGTGATCAAGTCACGAAGACCGGAGCGAAATTAGTCACAAAGACCAAATAAGTCACGAAGACTTTATGAGGATTAAGTCACGAGGACCAGAGCAAAATTTAGTCACAAAGACCAAATAAGTCACGAAGACTTTATGAGGATCAAGTCACGAAGACCAGAGCAAAATTTAGTCACAAAGACCAAATAAGTCACACAGACTTTATAAGAATCAAGTCACAAAGACTAGATCAGAACATCCATTCCATACATTAGGGAAAATGATTCGTGCGACAGCAAGCACAGTGAGCATTCAATTGCTAAGAAGATTGTCACACCTTACTTAGCTACTCCATAGAACAAATCAGAGACATAAATGTCCATAGAACGAATCATAGACATAAATGGCTTGCCTTTACCCCAGATTAAATTATTTACATCATCATGAACATCTCTAATCCCTCATATTGACCATATGTCAAGAGCATGTTCAACCCCTCCAATCAAACAAATTATTCACAATTACATTTTATGTACTGAACTAAAAATGTAACCGGTACCAATGAATAAATGTTGCAGATGTAAATCAATTTTAATCTTCCTTTTTAGCTAGAATCCATTCATTCTAATCAGTTGCTTTCCTAGTTATGCTCCATAGACCGAATCATCCATAGCCAATAGGAAACATGCTAAAGTAGCAAACACTGATCAAAACTTCAAGTAGATAGCTAAATAGTCACTTAGGGTAAAATCGAGATTAATTTATAATCTCAAGGGTCTCACATAGTAGAGAAGCAGGGATCCATTCTCCTACAACCCTTCTTGTCGCCATAGCACATGTGGTATGAATCACATGCTACGATGTTATTCTCTTTACCAAAAGAGCACATGTTTTTCCCAATTTTAACATCGTACAGATTTCGATCTAGACATTCCCAATGTCTAATCCTGAATTCAACATATGAATTCTAATATGGCTTCAAGCAGATTCAGTAAATGGTGGGTGCATTTACTCCAATCATTACACAAATGATCTCATCTTGACACAAATATCAAGGCGACCTTAACTTATGGGTATGTCTCTATTCACAGCTACAAAAGTTGTCCCATAAGCAACGGTCTTACCTCTATTCATACTTAACAAATAGAGATGATTGTCCATGTGAGTGGACCAATCCCAATCTGCCAACATGCTTATCGAGACTTTTATTCGAATGTAACAAAGACACATATACACTGAATAAATCATGACATTTTTATTTATCAAAATGTCTTTACAATTAGTTACATTCTTCGAAGTCCCAAAGACTTCATATGCCCATAAAATGACTCTTTAGTCAATGGCTTCGTAAAAGGATCAGCAAACATATTTCGTGTAGGGATGTACTCAAGAATAATCTTTTTCTTATCAACAATATCCCTTACAAAATTATACTTAATTTTTATATGCTTACCTTTGCTGTGATATTTGGGATCCTTGGAAAAAGCTATCGCAGCTTGACTGTCACAGTACACAGTAACAGGACTCCCATTATCCTCAGCAATCCTCAGATGCTTCAGGAACCTTCTTAGCCAGACAGCCTCTTGCACAGCCGCTGCACAAGCCACATATTCAGCTTCCATTGTCGACAAGGCTACACAAGCCTGCTTCTTGCTGTTCCATGAGATGGCGCCATCATTCAGCAAGAAGACATAGCCAGATGTGGATTTTCTGTCATCAAGGTCCCCTGCCCAATCTGCATCTGAGTAGCCACTTAGGCTCATATCTGATCCTTGGAAACAGAGGCAATAATCAGCTGTTCCTTTAAGATATCTGAATATCCTCTTCACCGCTTTCCAGTGTCTCGATCCTGGGTTTGACTGGAAACGACTAACTAAGCCAACAGTATAGTTTATATCGGGACGAGTACACAACATAGTGTATATCAAACTACCAATAGCATTGGCATATGGTTTCTTCTTCATTTCGGCTATTTCCTCAGGAGTCTTTGGATACATACTTTTGCTCAAGACAGTACCTTTCGCAATAGGCGTCTGTGCAATATTGCAATCTGACATATTGAAGTGTTGTAGCATCTTAGTGATATAAGCTTCTTGAGACAAACCCAAAAGTCTCTTTGATCGGTCTCTAACGATCTTCACTCCTAAGATGTACTCTGCTCTCCCATATCTATTATGTCAAATTGTGATGAAAGCCAACTTTTGACTTCTATCACACACTTTATGTCACTTCCAGCTATTAGCATATCATCAACATATAATGATAAAATGACATGCTTTCCTTTTTCCTTCCTAGGTAAACACAATGATCTTCATTGATCATTTCGAAACCATAAGATAATATTACTTCATTAAATCTTATGTTCCATTGTCTTGACGCTTGCTTTAGCCCATATATAGACTTCCGAAGTCTACATACTCTTTTCTCTTGGCCTTCAGCAACATAACCTTCTGGTTGTACCATAGAGATTTATTCGTCAAGATTACCATTAAGGAAAGCCATTTTTACATTCATCTGATGTAATTCCATGTCATAGTGTGCTACTATAGCTAGGATGACACGTATTGACACAAACTTTACAACTGGGGAGAATGTCTCTTCAAAGTCAATACCCTCCATTTGGGTATATCCTTTTGCAACTAATCGAGCTTTGTATCGATTAATCGATCCATCTGCTTTCCTCTTTACTTTGAGAATCCACTTATTCCCAATAGCCCTTCGGCCCGAAGGAAGATCGACTAAATCCCAAACTTGATTCTTTCTCATTGACTCCATTTCTTCATCCATTGCAACTTTCCATTCTTTTCTAACTGAGCTGCTCATAGCTTCCTCAACTGTTCGAGGTTCCTCATCGTCAACTGGGAGAACCATTAATGCCTCATTCTCAATATCAAACCTTCTTCGAGGAATAATCTGGCAACTACTTCTTCGAAGGTTAGACTGTTGAGAAACTGACTCATTCAGTGGCAAATTACTCCCACTCGGTTGACTAGATTCAGGCATCTCCTGATTTGTTGATAAAGGAACATTATCCTCCTCCTCTATCTCATATAGAGGAATTGTCTTATCAACTTCACCTCGTGTTGGGAACTCAGTTTGTAGAAAAGTAGCATCTCTTGACTCTATTTCAGAGATGGTTCCATCTTGTCACTCACCAATAAAAACATAACCTTTAGAGGTCTCAGAGTACCTTATAAAGATACACTTCTTACCTCTGGGTCATAGTTTTCCATATTCGTGAGTCTTATCATGAACGTAGGCAGCTGACCCCCAAGGTCTCAGATTACTCAAATCTGGTTTTCTGCCTGTCCAACGTTCATGTGGGGTAGATGGAACTGACTTTGAAGGCACTTTGTTAAGTATATAGATCGCTACTAGCAATGCATCTCCCCAATAGGAGATTGGCAAATTAGCTTGCGCCATCATAGACCTAACCATTTCAAGAAGAGTCATATTTCTTCTTTCAGCAACCCCATTTTGTTGTGGAGTTCCAGGGATAGTTAGCTGTCTAATAATCTCTTTCTCATTACACATTGTCTTGAACTGATCAGACAAATATTCTCCTCCACGGTCAGTGCGCAAGGTTTTAACCTTACGTTCCAATTGATTCTCAACTTCGTTCAAGTAACGAATAAAGCAATCCAATGCTTCAGATTTGTGAGAAATCAAATACACATGACCAAAACGTGTGAAGTCATCGATAAATGTAATGAAATAAGAACTCTCATTTCTAGCCTTCACATTCATTAGACCACAAATATCCGAATGAATTAATTACAATGGTGAATCAGCCCTAATAGCCTTACCAAATGGTTTCCTAGTCGCCTTTCCAACAAGACAATGCTCACATATAGACAAGTTAATCTTAGCATGAGTGCCTAATAGGCCCTCCTTAGCTAATCTATTCATTCGTTCTTGTCCTATATGTCTCAATCTAGCATGCCAAATTTCATCATTAACATCAGCATTACTAGTAAGAGCAATGTCTGAAAAACAACTATTATTATTTGGTTCTACATCAAGAACCATAAAACCATTTGTTACATAACCATATCCAATTAACACAGAGTTAATTCGAAGTTCCACACAACGGCTATAAAAATTTACATTGTAACCTAAATCAAGAAGACAAATAACGGAAACCAGATTCCGTCGAATCTCAGGAGCGTATAGGACATCATGTAGAAACAAGGTGCCTCCACCACGTAGGTTGAGCTTGCAAGTGCCAATTCCTTTGACTTTTATTCTTGCATTGTTTCCTACATATATCCATTTGTTGCCAGCTGGTACCCGACGGTACTCCACATATGTAACTCGATCACGAGCTACGTGGTTCGTTGCTCCTGAATCTACAATCCACAAAGGATACGAATCAGCTAACAACACTGTACTTGCAACATATTGCTCATGGAAAGAAGACAAAAATGGATTTACCTTTTTAGGCTCTGTACAATCCCGAGCAAAATGGCCCTTCTTGCCACAGTTGAAGCAGGTCAACTTGCTCCTAGGTTTTTGTCCATTTTTCTTTCCTTTCTTCTTGATTTGGTTTTTCGCAGCAACAGCATTAACTTCCTTTCCTTTCCCCTTTCCTTTCTTGAACCACTTGTTCTTATTCTTGGAACCAGAACCTTCAGCTACAAAAGCTTGACCCAAAATCCTTGCGGATTCAATCCTCTCCGCCTCAAGTTCCACATGACGTGAGACATCAGTGAAAGTCTTGATACTCTCACTATGAGTCAGGTTCTGTTTCATCGTTTCCCAAGAATCAGGAAGGGAACGGATAACTGCCTGAACCTGTTGTTCATCGGTCAATGTATAACCTGCAGTCTTCAGCTCTCGAATCATGTTACCCATCTCCCTGAGATGTTGAGCCATGGTAACATTCGAGCGCTTTTTACAACTATCAAACTTGATAGTTAGCTGACGGAGCTTACTCAAACTAACTCCACTATACTTCTCTCTAAGGGCTACCCAGACAGCATGAGCCGATGGTAATGGCTCATACTCAAATACCAGGTCATCCACCATTGAACTAATCAATATACCCTTAGCAATGGAGTCATTTCTTTTTCATGCCTTATAGGCATCAAGGTCACGTCTGTGCTGTGCTGTGGAACCCTCAACCGGTTCCTCCATGATTTGGTTTACAGTCTCCAGAACTTCTTGTTCCTCAAGAACATATTGTATCTTGAGGTGCCAGATTTTGTAGTTATCCCCATATAATTTCTCACCCTTATTGAGTTCAGCTATGATGTTTTTAGTTGCCATGATCTATATAAATAAACAAATTATTTATTATTTCAGTGTAATTCATATATGTGCAACTATTTATTGACTCAGTGTAAATTAGAGTTAGTTTACAAAATCAAGTGATAACATTGTTTCCACTCATCATTTGTATGTTCTAATCTAATCAACACTGATCAATTATATTACACATATCCCAACTAATGAACAAATCATTTTATATGAACGAATCATATTTATATGAACTAATCATATCATGAAATGAACTAATCATTTCCAAGTTAGTTAACATATAACATAACTTTTATTATATAATTCTGTTCGTACAAACCAACAGAAATTATTACATGACTCAAAAACTAGATGAGCTAACACTGTTCGTACATAACGACAGTAACAGAACACTAATAAACTAGATAAGCTAGCACTACTCCCACTAGGATAAATGCTAGAGCAGTGGGTAATTGCATCTCGTTTCTCCCAGATTCTATGATAGGTGGATCAGCCTCAGATGTATCCATCAGATCCATCTCTGGATCTTCTACACACTCCTGAGGATCCTCCTCTGATCCTTCGGGATCCATCTCTAGATCCTCCTCAGGATCCATCTCTGGATCATCCTCGGAATCCATCTCTGGATCTTCCTCAGAATCTTCAGGATTCATTTCTGGATCCTCTTCAAATTCTTCAAGGTTCATTTCAGGATCATCTTCAGATTCTACAGGATTTGGATCCTCCTCTAAATCTTCAGATTCCATTTATGGATCCTCTTCAGATTCATCAGGACCCCATTGCAGATGAAGTAGCTGTCTGCACATCTCTGAGTATGAGATGTGCCCATCAGAATCATCCCAAAGTTGGATGCTATCTGCCTCAGATGTTCCGATAATGAATAAACCAGAGAAAATCTTCTTTCTGTTTCCTGAACGGGATACCCTTCTTGCTCGAGATTCCAGAATAACCAATTGAGCCGACCAATAAGCCTACCGACTCCATGATCTGGGTCATATTCCAGCTTCTTGATCTCCTCCCACAGCTCATGTTGTCGTTCATAGCGACCAGTCATCGTGTATATCGTTCTTTGTATCTGGAATTGAAAAACATGATGTCAGTACAAAATCGACTGACCAGTACAAAACCGGTCAAATTCAATTTCCACATATAGAACAAAATATACAGTATACACAAGCAATCAAGAAAAACAAATTTCCTTATTTTGGGGAGTCTTATGTGACTGACACATTGGATTGGTCGATCATAAATCCGAATCTTAAGCTTAATCTATTGTCCTTATTAGAACTAATCTAATTGGACTTATGTTCTGTTTTCGTTTAAGCCCATTTGAGTCAATCACAGACTTATTAATCAAACTCAGGTCCGTTTGATTTATTCAATTGCCCATTGAATTAAGTCTGACTCATTAGAACAAATCCAATGTTTCTGATCAAATTTGACACAACAGAACTAATCCGGTCATATTTGATCAGCCCAACTTCTGTAATCAAGAATACCCAATTAATTCAATAATAAACCGGACTGGTTAAATCAATAAATAATTTAAACCAGCTTTAGGTATCATTGAATCAAATTGGTCTGCCTAAATCAATTAATAATTTAAACTAGACCTGAGTTTGATTGATCAAGTTGGTAGGGTTCTATTTTCTGTAAATTGAACCATAATTTAATTAAATATTTATTTATTAATTAATAATACATTTACTATATGTATTTAATTAATTAAAAAATATTTAATCAAATATACCTACTGTTCGGAAAAAAGGTGTGCATGCCCTTTTTTTTCTTTCTTACACGTTTTGTTTTTATTTTATATATTTAATCAATTCAAATTCGTTATTGAATCGATTCAAAAATAAAAAATTTGCATGCCGCACTGTGCTTCGTTAAATACAAGCACTGTTCATTCCTTTTTCATTCGATCTTTAATCGATTCAGATTTTGAAATGAATCGATTCAAATATCGAAAATATTATTGTGCATGATTTTTAATCGATTGACGAATCGATTCAACAAAGCACTGTGTCGTCAATTGAATCGATTCAATTCTTTATTCAATCGATTCAAATATTTGAATCGATTGAACAATCGATTCAAACAAAAAATACACGCTGTTTGCGATTTTTTGAATCGATTGAAACGAAATTTCAATCGATTCAATTCACTGTTCATCTTCTTCTTCGCAATAGAAGAAGAAAAAACACGAGCTTTTCGGCGTCGTTTTTCATGCTGTCAAAACTATACATGCTCTGATACCATTGTTGGTAGTTTTGAGAGCATGAAAACTTAAACGAAGTAATTAAAATAATAATGCGGAAACCATAAACACTCACATTGATCTCCCGAAGAACCGCAACCGAAGACGCCGGTCGATGAAGTCACCGATGAACCGCCGGAGACGTCGCTGCTGCTGTCGCCGAGAAGATCACCACACGGAACTTTCTCGAACTCTTCCACAAACCAAATCCCGTCCCTACGGATGTTCTCCCTTTGCTCACACGATCACCTCCACTGCTCTTCTGCGCACTTCTGATCGCCAGAAACTATCCTCTCTCCCCTCTGATTGCCTTGGACGCCTCTTATAAGAAGGTTGAGGAAGACGAAGGGGAAAGGACGCCCCTTCGTCTCCCTGGCATTTGCAGCAGCGAAAGGGACGAACCCTTTCGTCTGCCAAGTGTAACGCCCAACAATTAGTTCCTTGAGTTTGATTTGTTTAGATATTATTGAACTCTCAATTTAAACTTGGTTTGAGCTTAGTTCAAGCTTAACTCGTTTAAATGTTATCGAACTCTCAATTCAAATTTATTTGATTAATTATTGAGTTTGATAATTCAAATTTATTTATTTTATTATTTATTTAGCATATTGATAAGAATTTTATTAATGAATATGGTTCATAAATATTATTCATAATATCTACGAATATTATTCACGAATATTATTAATGAATAATTATAAATTCTAAAATAAAAAAGAAAAACATGCATCGGAGCGTACCTTTTCTTCCTCCCCTTTTCTTCCTCATTCACCGACTTAGTCCTATTTTTATTTTTTGGAATTCACTTTTACTCATCCGTCCCTCAAACTTTTCGACCACAAAGACAGCCACTGTCCAGCGCCACCACCATCACATTGTCAACCTGTCATCGTCATGCTGTCACCCACCAACACTATACAGTAAATACATGCGTTTAGTCCCTTCAATTTAGATAAAGTTTTCTCATTTGAATACAAATGACCTATTTATTTATTTAACAAAGTCTAAGGCCGTCCCATGCAAGATGGGTCCATTGTGCCTACAAGCGGAGGAAACATAAGCTCACATTCTGTTTGATTGTCAAGTGATTGGGCTTTTATGGCTATGTCTGAATAGCACATCTAGTACGGTGAAAGAGCCGAGGAACACCTTGGGACGGCATTCAACAAAGCTCGACATTTTGCTTGTATGCTTTATTTGATTTGACAAATTAGGAACAGAACACACTGTGAATATGAAGGATAGATACACAATCTTAAGAGATTGTTTAGGAAGACACAGATGCATGTATTTAGATTTCTAAGTACCTCCCCTTAAATCAATAAAAAAAAAATCAATAATAATAATAATTTTTATTATTTTTTCCTTCCTATCATCCATATTATCATCTATTTTTAAGGTAAATCATAATATCATAGGACATTAAAAAAAATGGATTTTCTCCTTCTATAATTTATTAATTTTATAATGCCGTCTGATTCTTCAGCTGACCCACAGATTCGACTAACTTCCCTTGGCCATCTCAGATCACCGCCAGCCGTCGTCCTCCGCCGATCTCTAGCACCGGCACATCCAACCCTTGGCGCGTATCGCCGCTGCTACCTGCAGTGGTGACTCGAGGTCGCGATCCGCTTCCTGTGCCAACCCAAGCAGTGGTCGACCGAGCTACACGCATCGCACTCCCGGCTCCTATCCAGCTGCTCCTGCGGCGACCCGACCGCCTCAGCTTCTCTCTTACCCAACCCGACCAAATCCCCTCTGGTTCTAAATTGGGGAAACAGAAATCTCGACGATTCCTCTACGGTCTCGTGACTGGAGCGCGTCGCCGCTCGTGGACACGTCGCGTGCGAGCATAACACAATGGCTGAACTCCTTGGTGCGGCACAAGTGAAGGAGAACAGGGTGTTCAAGTGCGCTTTCGCGGTGTTTGGGATCATGAGCAGCCTGCTTATCTATGGCATCCTACAGGTAGATCAGCATACTCATCCATTTCGGCAAACCCTAGCGATGTGTATATCTTATAATATTTCTGATTGTGTTAACGGAACGATTTTCGTTTGTCCTTTTATTCTCAATAAATAAACAAAAATTTGAAATGAGTGCATATGGTCTCTAATTATTCTACTCAAAACCTGGAGTAACTCTTCTCGTTTAAGTAGGGAAGTTCAATAATCTTGGTGGTGTAATGAATAGTGCATATGGTCGGAAAATTCAAAATTGCACTTTTCATCATTTTCATAATTCACTGGACAAAAGTTTGGTGTAATCAGTTGCTACTACGCTAGTTTATCCATTCAGTGTAGGGTGCTATTTCACCTCCATTCTGCACTCTTCAATTCAATTGAAACTATATAAACATTCAAGTTTATGAAATTATTTTCATGTATACTCCTAAATCTCACTAAAGATCTGCACGGGTTATTCCAACCAAGCAGTATCATGTGGTACCCTGGAGAATCTTGGATTTCTACTTTTTATCTTGCTCACTAGATTGCTTTTATTTTCAGGAGAAGATAATGAGAATTCCATATGGGATAAACAAAGAATATTTTAGATATTCACTGTTTCTTGTCTTCTGCAATCGCATTATGACATCTGCAGTATCTGCAGGAGTTTTGCTGGTGAGTTTTATATGTCTCTATTTCATGTTTAGCTAGCCTGATTTAAAGAAAACCATTCCATGCTTGTTGTTCCATAGGCAAGTAAAAAGTCACTGGATCCAGTAGCACCCATGTACAAGTATTGTGCGGTATCTATATCTAACATACTAACCACAACCTGCCAATATGAGGTAACTAACTTTTGTTCAGTGACTTTATCATCATCTTTTGGACTTAATCAGAAGCCTTTCTGCTTCCTTTGTCTTTGTGTCTCCAGTACAAGTAAAATTATTCTTGGTTGTTTCAGGCCCTGAAATATGTTAGTTTTCCAGTGCAGACCCTTGCAAAATGCGCAAAAATGATACCTGTCATGGTAAATCTCCATCAAGATTATGTCTATCTTTAAATATAATTTCTGCTTCATCTTAAAACATATCTGGTTTTCTGTCCAAATGGCATTTGATATGATTCCGATTTTTCTTTGTCTAACGATTTACCTTTTCCTTCTGTGCCATTCTTTTTGTTGGCTTTTAAATTGTTCAGCAGTCAACATAAAATTGATATGTGTTGAACTGGAGGATTTGGGATATTAAGGATAAACATTAATGTGTTTGTTGTTTTCATTGGCATGAAAACCTTGTTCTATTTCATTTTAGCTTGGTTAGTCCATCAGTGATTGCACAATATTTCCTGTTTTTCCTATTGGATTTATTAATTATATGGAAGTGGTATTTAAATATTTGTTACTCCTAGCTTTCTTGAAGAATACCAAATACACTGTTCTTCTAATCCAGTCTAGTGGAAGATGCATCAAAGAACATTTCTAGTTTGTGAATTTGTGTCGACTGTAGTTTGTTACTATATTGACCATCAGTGTGGTAAAATTTTACACTGAGAAATTTTTCTCATGTTGGTCTTGTATTCTTTTCAATTATTTCTTACATGGATATTGTTCAATGTGGTTTCATATTCTGATACTGTATCAGCAAACTGGTTCAATAGCTGATTGCAACGCAACCATTTCAATCTGTACCTGAAGTCAGTGAGAAAATTAATGAGCCTTGTGATACTGTCTCGCAGCATTGGCTGATGTGGGTCTCTAAGATCAAACATCAACATGCTTTTAATTAGCAAAATTGACGCTTCTTCTTTTATTTATACAGAGTTTTTATCAGAATAGATGCCATGTCTAGTTGTATGGATAAAGCAGCAAAGTTCACAATTATGTATTTTTTGAGCCTGTCTGTATTAAATTTTTTGACCCATTACCTTGTCATGTCTAGGTATGTGTAAAATATTTTGAATTAGATGTCACTCCAATTTTGTGGTCTATGATGGGTTAAAATTCTGAGATTCTTGTTCCTAGTTTTGAGCATGAATCTTTTTTTTCTCCTTTCTGATGTATGTTTCTTGTTACTTGGAACATTTCTGGTGCCTACTGTTTCTGTAAATTTATCATGGAAAGGATGGCCTCACTTTACGCAGAGATATGGAAGGTTTCACTACATTTACCATCCATTAGAAGGAAATGTTTGTTAATTGACACTTTTTTAGTAACTTAATGTCAATCACATCCCACTATAGTTATATAATCTTTGCATTGATCTGGCCATATGAATTCCTTGTTGAACTCAAGTATTGACACTTAACAGTGTTTAGATATCCTGATAAGTTTCATCACGCTTTTAGTTTCGGAGTCATGGTTGAGTTTCATATTTGTCCTTCAGTTTTAGTAAATTATATTTTGAACATTGTTATCACGCCTTGCAATATTTTCTTAGGAAGTTTTCTTTGTTTGTGCATCTGTGATCAGTATTTCTTGTGTATCAGGTTTGGGGAACACTTATAATGCAGAAGAAATATAATGGGAAAGACTATCTATTTGCTCTGCTTGTGACAATTGGATGTGCTGTATTTATTCTATATCCAGTAAGCATAAATCTTAGATTTTGAATTCTTTCCTAGATTTTTCTGGATAGATCTGGTCATTTATTTGATAGTTGTTTCTCAGATGTCTTATTTTGCTGTTAGTTTTTATATATTTCTTTATTAATTGACTTCCAAAAATCCCTGTACTTGAATAATGCATCTCGAGTACCAGTTCTCATATGTGCATGTTTCTACCTAAGTAGTCCCCTCGGGGCGGTGCGATGGTTAAGACATGGGGAGTTGCCACATGAGGTCTTGAGGTCGAAACTCGGTGTGACTGAGCATAACCTCCCCCATGTCTTAGCCATTTGCACTAATGGCTAGTAGTCACCCGTGATTTACCTCCTCCGTGTTGGCCTAGGGACGGGTTGGCGGGGGCGCTGGGGGGAGCGAATCGCCTTTTGCCACATGTTTCTACCTAAGTAGGAGCGATACTTTTCATATTTTTGGGACTTATTGTCATAAGCATGCTGTGTTAAGAAGATCCTATAGGTCTATGCTAGATTGCTACCTTTTGCAATTCTATCAGGCATCTTTCTGTTGCATCTTACAAGTTCTTCTTATGGGTATGCTAAGATGTACCTTCCATGTCACTATATAAATAAGTTGTTATTTGTGTTTAATACATGATCTTCATAATATCAATCTTATCTATAGATGCAAGGATCAAATGCCTGGAGTTGACTTTTTTTTTTTGAAGATTCTCTAAATAAGTCTGATGTAACTTCTCCATTGTAGGCATCAACTGATATTACCCCGTATAATACTGGAAGAGAAAGCACTATCTGGGGAATTAGTCTTATGCTTGGTTATCTTGGGTATACCCTTACTAGTTTCTAGTTTCATTATGTTTGTGTCTATAATAGAAGGAATCTGATTTCTTTTGTACTCTGGTTGTTAAATTTGGATAAAAGAGATATTGTACTGTTTGTTGTATGAGATAACCATGACAAGTTAAATATAGGACTCAACTTGGACCCTGGTCCTAAAACATCTAATATGGGTCTAAACCTACATGACTTATAATTCCTAGTAGTATTAACATTGGTTTTAATACACCAATCATTAGTAACAAATTATTTATCTGGATATTATTGCTCTGAAGACTTTTAACAATCATTAGTAGTTTCTTGGAACACTGTTCTTTGGGTTGACGTATCTTCTTATCATGGCACTTTATGTTGTATGTCCTTGTTTAACTTACATCACTATTTTAAATAGAATTAATGTTTTAGTTGGCACATTATATTTCCATATTTTTTTTTCTATCGCTAGGAATTCTATGATTTTGAAAGTAGCATACCCTTTTGATAGACAAGTTTCTGATAATTTTAGGATTCAAGCCAGATTAGCTAGATTAGCTTTTATTTGAAATATGTTCACTGTCTAAGCTCTTGAGGGACTACTAGCTGTCTTCAACCCCTCTTTACATAAGTGTACTATGTTATAGAATACTATTCTGATAAATACTAGAAGTTCATTTGGTGATGGATATATGCTAGTTTCGTTGCCAGCATTTTTTTGATTACTATAGGTCACATTGTCACATTTGCCAGTATTCTGTGATTAATATTGTTCATATTGTCACATTCCAGTTTCTCATTCTTCATTTATGTTTTCCAGGTTTGATGGTTTCACCAGTACATTTCAAGACAAACTTTTTAGAGGTTATGACATGGAAATACATAATCAGATATTCTACACAACAGTTTGTTCATGTCTCCTCAGTTTAACCGGTAAAATTCATTATATTCTTGCACTTCAAAATGAATTGCTTAAAATCATACCACTGGTCAACTGTCTTACGTACCTTTCTGTAATAGTTTCTTTTTTTGAAAACAGAAAATCATTTGTTTTATGCAAATCAATCATGTGTAACCTTTGTTGAGTAGTGTCCTCTGATTTGACTAATTACATGATTCTTTGCAGATGCAAAAGCAGAGTTCTGGAATCTCATTTTCTAAATTGTATTGATGTCTAAGAACAAATGATTAGGCATGTGATTTTAATATAGGTTTGAAAATGCTTTTCCATTATATTGCTAAATGAATTCAGTTTTTATCTTGTTGCTGTGGGACTATCAACATATGGAAAGTTTAGCATATGATTAGCAGAATACTACCTATCTGAAAGTGCAAAACTAGCATGCTCATCATCTTTTTCTTGCTTCCGTCTATAGATGTTTCTTGTCATGGGTATGACTATTTAAAGTTGGCTGACTTCTCATTCCAAAAGCTCAAGCATAGGAAATAGACCGACTTATATCCATACTCTTCGCACTCCCCCTTTTATTATTTTAATTTAAGCATAATGCCTCAACCACAATGGTGTAGTAGATCAAACTACTAGGCTTAGTAATGATATAATTTAATAACACAAATGATACTGAAGTCCTGAGCTGAAAGGGGCCTTCTGAGGGCTTGGTTTACAGTCTAATCTCAATTTAGAGTAGCTTTACTTGCAATCATCTCTAGCTGACTTGTTTTCTTCCCAGTTATATGTGCAACCCATATGCTCTCCCTTTTATATGAACTGTTTGCTATATGCTAATCTATCTAAATGACCATTGGGTGTTGTAGCAAGCATCACCTTGATTGTTATTGGCATTCTCGTTAATATTTTTCTCATTTTTTCCATCTGGAAATACCAATTCTCTTGGTTTCCTTTTTACATTATTGAGGGGCTACATTTTCTTGCCTCTGCAGTTGCATTAGAATTTTATTTAACCAGTCGTTGGTTTTCTCTACAGGACTCATTCTACAGGGTCATCTTCTTTCAGCAATAAATTTCATGTTCAAGCACCAAGATTGCTTCTACGATGTAGCACTTCTATCCACTGTAAGCATATTTTACCCAAGTTCCCTTCGCCTTCCCTTTCTGCTCTCATGGTTGCTTGGACATTAGTTAGCACTGCGCCTCCGAGGTCTTGCGTCTTTAGATATGACGCGCTTGATCTAAACGCGAAGGTTTCTGACAGATACTCCCGATGTTTTTTCTTTTGGCATACCAAATGTTCACAGGTAGCAACTGTTAGCCAGTTTTTTATTTCTTACACAATTCGCAATTTCGGGGCTCTTACATTTGCTACCATCATGACCACCAGACAGGTGAGTTGTTTAAGAAAATAAAATATCTGCGAACCTTGTCCAACTTCTGTACTAATCATATGTTTGGACATCTTTTTAGCTGGTCAGCATCTTACTTTCTTGCATTTGGTTCGCTCATCCGCTTAGTTGGGAACAACTGATTGGAGCTGTAAACACTTTCTACTCGTTCTTTCTGGATTTTGATATTTCTTTCTGTACTTCGACTAATACAACTTATTGTTCAGGGAATTGTTTTTGGATCGATATACACCAAGAGCTTTTTGAGGAGCCAGACACAGAGGCCACAGCACACGAGTTCATCGAGTAGCAATGCCTGATACATAGTTTCAGGCACGCATTTCTCCCTTCCATTTTGAAAGAAAGCCAGGTTTTTAGATCTGCTTAATTCATGCGATAACTGGTGGATGGTGTTTTAGTCTGACTAGGTAGTGTAATTCCCGCGCTTTTGCACGGATATATTTTTTTAAATAAAAAATAACCAACCAAAAAATAGAAAAAGTGAATTAAAATTACAAACTGTTTATAAAATTATTTTATGGGAGTCGGCGGGGACAGGCTCAATGTATACATTTATTTAGAAAATAATACATTTAAGATTATTGACATATAGTCATAATTTTAAATATATTTAGTCAACGTATAAAATAAATTCGTTCCTATTCGTATAATTTAAAAATTCATTATCGCGTTGTCTCAAAAACGAAAGCATCTCAATTTTTTCATGAATTCAATAATCGACACTTCTAAAAGATTCATGAGTTTTGCAGCTTTTTGTTTTATTTCACATTATTTTATTATATTAATTTATTTATTTTTGTTTATTCCATGATTTTTTTTCTTTACATATCTAGTTATTAATTTATTGACAGAAACCGAGGCAGGGTCCTCACTGTCTTGACGTGTGGCGTAGGCAGGGACAGCCCAACGGCATGAGGGCCGGTCTTATTTTACGGTTTAAATTTATCAACCTTTTGATCTAATTTTTTGAAGATCTTTATTTTTTCCATGGGATCGTTCAATTTTATATATATATATATATATATATATATATATATATATATATAAATTGAAGAAGATCTTCCTAAGTCCAAACAAATTTCGGCTCTTGAAGAGTTCTTCGTAGCAAACTTTCGAAAGGACCTTTTATATAATTTTTTTTAATTAAAATAATTCATAGTAAACTTTTATACAGACTTGAAGGCCTTCTTAATGCTTTATTCTACCGTACGCCTAACATTTATATATCTATATTCATTTTTTTTCATATCAATGAGGCTGATATTAATGGTCAGTTTACTTGAGAGAGTTTGGGAGAGTAGAAATCAAAATTAAGAAAAAATTATTATAGTGAAAAGTTTTCGTCATTTATTTCATTAAAATTTTAATGATAAAAAAGAAATGTAATTCATCACCGGATGATTTTCAAGTCAAAATTAATTATCTCAAAATTAAAGGGAAAGAAGCGGATGAAAAAAAAATGATGTATGTACATTTTTTTTATTTATAAAATTACATCATATATCAAAAAATGATACATTAACTTACAAAATTACATCATATACCTATAAAAATGACGTATGTACCTTTTTTATTTACAAAATTATATTATATATATCTACCTTCTTCTATCAAAATAAACAAGCATGTAAAGAAAGATTTTTTCACATTTTCTCTTCTCTTTCTTTAAGGATAATTTTTTACTATAGATTCTTTTCTCTTCCTCATCCGTGTTTTGGAGTAAATATCCCATAAGAGGGGGCATTAAGATAATGGAATTATCTTTTTTTTTTTTTATGAATATCTTCTTTTGTATCAAAGAGCACAATAAATATTTCTCTCGAGTATTCATGATCTCATATTTACATCATCAATTAAATATTTATATAATATATTTATCAAATATCTCACTCTGAGATCTATCTGCAAAAATTTGTTCCACGATTTCTTTTATCTCAATCTCCATCCTCTTTTTCAATAGTGGAGATTTGAAATTTAAAAATATTTAATAAATATCTTTTTCAAATATTTTCATTGCTAAGCAATTAAATACAAATTAATCTGAACTATTTATTAATTAGTAATTTCATTTACAATCCAACGGATCTGGACTTTAACCGCCATCTCGTTGAAAAGTCCAGTTTGCCACTCGTATCTTTAAGGTTTCAGTACAAATAGAATTAAAATCTTGAAATTTGTTAAATTCTGTTAGAAAACTAACTTACAGGCTAGCCACTTCCTAAGGAAAGGATCCTTTGGTCCTTAAATATTAGACCATCCCTGGTTCTGAAAGGTAATGATCCTTATCTGTTTAACATGTGGAAACCATTATCTCCCACCAATCGACTTTTCTTGATCTAAGGAGAGGATCAAGAAAAGTGATTCAGAGGATCCCATTCCACTTCTTAGAGAGTTCCGACGTACTCGCAACTACTAGACAATCTCCTGTTCTAATATTTACATTGATGGGAGGCAATGACCCCTACTTATTTAATATATGAGGACCATTATCTCCCACCAATCTACTTTTCTTAGTCTAGGAGAGGACCAAGAAAAATAATCCAGAGAATCCCATTTCACTTCCTTGAAGGTTCCGACGTACTCTCAACATAGAACTTTAGAAGTTATTTTCTTATCATGCTTATTTAAACTTTGGAACTCAATTTTTTTTATCAAATTCAATTAACTATTTTAAAATATATTAATTTAATATATATAACTCATATTCTTTTTATTTTAATATATTACAAATAACTTAAAATTTTATAACTTTATAAACTCTTATATTATTTATATTCAAACAAAATATAAATAAATGTCAATTAATCCAAAGTCACTAGTATTCAAATTTCTTTATATTTTTATTGAATGAATATAAACCAAATCTTATCAAATCGAATACTGACCTTCACGAATTATGATTCATCTACAACCTACTTCAAAAAACCCCCAAGATTGCAAACATCGAAATCACATAGTTCAACAGACATGATTGCTTCAACAATCATTTGGCCTTGGGATAGCTTGCCATCCAGTGCATAATTGGAGGACTTCTTTAAGAGCCAGTGATGCAGGTTCCACAGTCCATGGTGGATAATGTTCTGAGGGATCGAAAACACTTTGAGCACCAGCATCTAACAACCCAAGCTGGGTGCCGTTCAGAAACATGTCGCCTTCAGACCTTATCCAACCCGCCTTCACCTCTTCCCGATCGGCTGCCTGCGCCAACAACATGCATCTAATTACCAAGGCTCACTAGATTCTTAATAAATTCAACATGAAATGTTCATAAGCTCATTTAGAATGAAATACCAACTTGTTAGGCATGATTCATGGTGTGATCTAACAAGAATTACCTTCTCAGGCATGTACCTAAATACCAACTTCTTTTGTCCTGCTTCATAAATATTGCATTGAGACAAGATCTGGACCCAGAGAAAAAGATCAATAGGGTATTTGAGTAGAACACAGACAAACAAGTGCTACTGCTTATATAGTTTAAATTAGAAAGGACCTGTGCTTCTACACTGGCACAGACAGCATATATGCTCCAGTTTCTTGTGTAATTGTTGTAAAGGTGAACTTTGCCAAATCTAAGTCGAGGTTGTCTCTGTCTTGTTCCATCGAAGAAGCAATGGTGAATGGTAACGCGAATACATCTATCGGTAACATGACTCTTGTCTGCTCCAATAAGCATCGTCTTGTCATGATTGGCGAAGCGGCATCTGTTCAAACATGGAAATGAGAAGCATACAGCAATTCTTGCAGTGATCACCACTAAGTAACTTTTTTATGCTAATCTATTGCAAGAACAAACCATATTGACAAGATTTATTGATAAGGTTGCAGATTTTGCGAAAGAAATTTCAGAAAAGATTGCTGCATTATGTTGTGATGATGGCTAGTAAAAGAAGGAAAGCAACTGCAAGTGTATCAGAATATAGACCAAAAGAAACAGAAACTTCTACAAGGACAATTAATCTATAATCACAGAGAAAAATTAGTATATTACATCACCTTGAAACGGTGATATCAGTACTTTCGCGAGTGATATCAATTAGTCCATCATCATAATCTTGTAAGCTGCAGCGGTCTATCCAAATATGCCTCGACTTGGGCTTTATCTGAATACCATCAACATCATGCCCTCTGCCACCTTCAAATTCCAGATCGCAAACGATTACATGTTCACATTCTTTCAGTTGTAAACCTTTGCCAGTCAATTTTATCCTCTGTCCTCGACCATCAATTGTCTTATATGATGATACCCTCAGGTATGAAGAAAGGTGAATGGTTCCTGAAACTTCAAAAACAATCCAGAGTGGTTCTCTAATGTGGCATGCCTCACGAAGTGAACCAGGACCATCATCTACGATTGACAACAGGATCAATTTAAAATGGAATATAAGGAGGAACATTATAAAAATGCACTTTAGCCGTAATTGATCCCACAAAGTCACAACAATACAAAACACTTTTGATACTCTACATTGTATAGAATGAGACAAACTCAATCCAACTGACAAACTAGATCTTTATCTCAAGTAGATTCAATTCATGTTTTTGTCATTTTATGTGGTTAGAAAGGGAAAAAAAACACATAATAGCAAAATCATGTAGAATTTCTAGTGCAATCTAAGCATACTTTTCTAGCTACCGAGACAAAATGCGAGAGTGGAAACTTCAACTCGAGTTCTGAAAAAACAAGTAGTAGAAGTCAACACATCCCCTTCTATTTATTAGAGAGATGATCCCAGTTTAACAACGTATAGGATGTAAAGCATGAAAGTTGTTGCTGAAAAAAGCACCGATTTTAGTCCCAGAGAAAGAAACTTTCGCGCATTTCACAGAGAGAAAAGGGACGATCTTAGGGCATCTCCAATGAAAGGTATATGAGAGGTTTTAAAAATCCAAAATATTGAATAAAAAGTTTTGAACCATTGTAGAGGTAAGGTTTGACGTTTATAGTTTAATAGCAATAGTAAAAATACAAATCTACTCTTTTGTCTCAAATTTGATGAAATATGCATGAAGCCATGCAACTCATGCTATGAATTGGATCATAAAAAAACTCATTAAAAGTTTTAATAATTGGAGATATTTTAATAAGCTTTCATATTTGAAGTGGCATATTAGGATCTTGAAAAAAAACTCATTTAGAGCTTTAACCCATTAGAGAGCAGAAACTTGTTGGCGAAGATAATCTGCTGCCGAAGATTTACGGGGTATTAACTGAATTTAAACACACCGAATTAAATTCACTTATCTGTCGAAATGGCTTGAGCAGATAATCTCAGGCTGTCAGCAGGGGTTGTTATCTGCCAAGTGTCGAATGAAGGGGGCTAGCTCCCGAGCAAGCTTTAGTCTGGCCGAGCGTAGTTATCGAGCGAGCTTACAGCCGGGTGAGCAGAGAGACCGAGCGAGTTGAAGATCGACCGAGCAGCTTAGCCGAGCGATCTTGGCGATCGAGTGCCGAGCGAGATCAAGGTAGGTCGGGCAGATAAACCAAGCGAAGCAGTCAAGTGGTCGGTCGGGCAGAGCAGTAGTGCGACCAACCGAGCGAAAGGGCGAGCGGCTGAGCGATTGGAGGCCGGCAGGGCGAAGAGGTGGAGCGAGCTGACCGACCGAGCGAAGAAGCCCAGCGAGCTAACCAACCGGGTGAAGAGGCCGAGCGTGCTGACCGACCAAGCGAATTAGAGGTTGGTCGGGCGAGGCCTAGAAAGCGACCGAGGCCTTCGATAAACGCAGTTTCATTGAAACAGATTCATCTCACCTCCGGCTGTGCTTCAAGGCTTTCTTGGGTCGTCTGTTTCCAGGATACAACGGTGAACCGTGATTCCCACCAAGCACTGATGGTCACGGCGAACTGAGTAATACCCGAACTATCACGGGCACTCCGCCGAGCAAAAGTTACACGACAAAGGAGGAGGGAACATAGGTGGAGTGTTTCTGCTGCTTTTCTATGTGCGTAATCTTTTGCCTGTGGTCGCAGCCTCCGTATATAGGAGCTCAGATCAATGGCAGCGTTAATAATCGTTTAATGATCATTATTCGTCGAGCAATGAAACGTCCACCATTTCAGTCATTATCACTCGACCGTTTTGATTCTGCATTAATCTCGAAGTTAATGCATCTATTTCACAAGCAGCAAAAGGTTTACGTGGCAAAATGTTAGTTGTTCCGCTTGGGTAAATTTTGCCCCGGCTGGTCCGGCATTCGGCGAGCACAGGTCGTGCTCGCACATGAGTCAATATGATTTGGTACAATCCAAGCCCTGAATTTGCAACCCCTGCGCACCCACGCATGAGAGAGAGTCTCTTCCCATGTATTTGTTCACATCTTCAATGCATGTGAATCAATATAAACTAACCTATTTGCCTTTGAATGTGAGACTAAAGTCTCATTCACAATCCATACCACTTCCACCTCTTCTCTCTTCACACATTCAACAAAACTTTCGCGCATTATTCACCAAAAAAAGAAGAGCTTTCAAGGACAAGATTGACGCAATCAATAACAATAGATGCTGAGATAGAGCATAATTAAATTGACACGATACCCTAGCAAGTAACGAAATGTGAAGGGGAGAAGGAACCTGCCAAGGAGGTGACATAGTAGACCGGTCCATGGAGGCCTCCGATAGCGAATCGGCCGAAGCCCTCTGCTTGTCCGGCGAGGGCACGCAAGCTCGTGTCGACGTGAGCGTAAGGCAAGGCGCCCATCGAGGCGGTGGAAGCCGCAGCACTCCAAGCGAAGGGTGGAGACCCCTGAGGAATGGGATGCGGAAGGAACGCGGAGCGATTGTAAGGGCGCCTGGATCGATAATCAGCCGAGCCGAGCCACCGACAGCCTCCCACCGACCGATCGCCGCCCAAATTCGCCTTATATATTCGATACAGACGAAGAAGCCATGGATGAGAAATTATCCTATAATTTAATGAGAAAATTACAAATTTTCAATTTGATCCTCCATTATTTCATAATCTCCACTTAATTTCAAGCCCGATGTTCTTTTTCCTAACAGTTAGGTAGAAGCCCGCCCCCGCCGCTTCGCCGCCAGTGCCACGGCCTTCTTCTCCGACTAGCCCAACTAGCTCAGCTGGCTTAACTGGTCCTAATTAGTCTACTCGGGCAGGCCAACCCAATTGGACTTTGGATCGTGACCCGTCTAAACCTCTATGGATTATCCAACCCGAAAATATCCTAATTAAACTATCTGTTGACAATTATAGTAATATTATTATTTCAATAAACGCGGTATAGAATTAACCTAACGCACAAAATGACAAATCGCGTTAGCGTAGAATCCATGCGAACATTGCGATAGCTGACGTGTCATGGGTAGGCATGATCATTTCGCCACGACGCCGCAAATTGCGCTGGATATAATAAAATATTTTTATTTATCTATTTATTTATTTATTTAAAAAATACTTATTCTTTTTGTCCTCAAATAAAATAAATGAATAAATAATCCTTCACGCGGTTTCAACAGACAGCCTGTTTTCGGCCTCCTCTAACTGTCATCGATTATAAGACCTCCTTTAAATAATATAAAAATTAGTAAAGCATACCTAGATTAATAATTTTATTATTTTATTAAAAATCTCTCCCTTTTATTAATTAATTTTGATTAAATTTAAAATGAATTTACGTTAATATCTTTTTCTATTCACACTAAAAATAATTATAAGATTTATTAATAATTCCATAAACAAAACAATCAGTAATCTAGAATTTGAGACTCAGCTAGCTACGGTGTATTATTATGAATTTTTCTCATCATTAATTTTCTCTGATTGTTTTATATAAAAAAATATATTTCTATTTAGTCTCACATCTTAGAATTGACAAGATCAAAAAAACTTCTATAATATTTTAGGCCGATAATGTTAAAAATATACTTTTGTTAATTTTTTTTACTAAGATAAGTATAATATTAAATTAAATTAATATTTTTCATAAGAAAATTCGTTAGTTTGTTGTTGGGACAAACAATTTGGAATTCAGATTTTCAAAAATCAGGTACTTTATCCTTTCATTATAAAGGGTCAATGTGATTTCAATATATTATATTATACAGTAGTAGTATTGTGACACTTTTAAATTTTATTTTATTTTATTATTATATTTCCGAGGCTATATTTCTATGAAAAATATACCACCAAGATAAATTAAATATTTTTAATTGGTTGAATGATTAATTAGTGGAACCAAACTCTTAGTCGTTTATATTCACAAGTGATCATCTTTTTAAAATTAATTTCGAGCATATGCAGAACACCATTGTGAAAGCTCCTATGATGTGGAAAGGACGGATGTTCAAACGCCATTAACTCAGACTATTTTATAAAGGGCAGTCTAGTAATGCGGAATCTTGAAGAAAAATCCAATTATTCAAAGCTCATTTTCATCATTTGAATAAAAATTGTGTGAGTTGATTTCTCATTTGTTTAAAATTTATTTCGACTTGCATGGGGGAGTAACATGGTGTTATCTAATCGTGCACTCCAAATATAAATTAGATAGGACTACAGCTAATATTAGAGTTTGTTAATCTTAATTGTCTCATAAATAAAGAATGCCATTTTAGAAAATTTTTAAAACGCCGTTTTGCTTTTGTTTTATCCTCAATATTTTATTTAATTCCTCGAGATTGAGTAAGAATTTCTCCTTCCTGAGTTTCCACGTTGATGAATGGCCATGGAAACGGAAACAGGAATGTTGTCTGTAACGTGAGCTCAATCAATGGCAGGAATTGGTGCGTCTGAAAGCTGCCATCTTGACAGTGATGATGACAAACAACTCTGCCAACTCACCTCCTTCTTCCCCTCCTCTTCTTAATCACTTCACCGAACCTGATGTCGTACACTTTACTTCAATTAATCAGTTCGTCGCCAGCTTCTGCGTTGTTCATTGCACCAGGTGGCAGTTTTGCTTTCCTTGCTCCTCTAAACAAACTCCTAGATTCTTCACCGGTTTTCTCTCCTCGTGACATCTGTGACGCCCATCCCGAGCGGTCGACGGAGGGCGGCGATCACTCTTAGGATCCGTCGTTGCAGATTTCCCGGTGATCCTGTGCCCCAAAGGTGCCACCTTTCCTCTCTTTTCCCTGTCAAATCTCCTCTTTTGGGGGCTCTCTTGTTGCTTGACGTTGAATCCATGTTTCTGGTTTAATATCGGCTGGATTTTCGTCGTTTCTTTGCTTGCTGCGGAGATTTACGGCTCCTCCAGTCCCGGCATCGGTTTCTTTGTTTTCTTTCTTTGCCTGGCCCTGCATCAGCCGCAAATCAATGGTGCATTAGGGTTTCCTTGTTTTTGGTCAGACCTGCTTTTTTCTTAATGTCTTAATTTCTCCCGCATACTTGAACTGCATCTCTAATTTCCATCGTTGAAGAAGAAAAAGGATTTTTTTCTTCCTCCAACAGATTCGATTTCTGTTAGGTTTATCTGCTAAGGGCCATGAAAGGCACTGGAGTGAGCTGCATCATCTTTATGCTTGTTTCAATCAGATGCATCCATTGTGCTTTTACTCCTGCAGACAATTACCTGATTGATTGTGGTTCCTTGACCGATACAACCATCTACGATCGAATTTTCGTCTCCGATGTTTCCTTCTCTTCGACTTTGACTCCCTCCTCGAACAACCTAGCCAACACCTCGGGCTCGGTGCCCCCTTCCACCTACGGCGCTGCCCTGTATCAAAATGCCCGGGTGTTCACTGTGCCCTCCTCCTACTCCTTCCAAATCACTGCCCATGGCAGACACTTCGTTCGCCTCTACTTCTTCCCCTCCGTTTACGGAAGCTTCGATCTCACTTCCTCAACCTTCACTGTGTCGACCCAAGATGTCGTCCTCCTCGACCATTTCCAGCCTCAGGCGAACTCTGCAGCCGTCGAGGAGTTCTTGGTGAACATAAATAGCAATACTCTTGCCCTTACATTTGCGCCGACGGGAAACAATTCCCTTGCCTTTGTGAACGCCATAGAAGTCGTATCTGTTCCGGAAACCTTAATCGCAGATACTGCTACCGTCGTCGATCCTCCCCGCAGCTACCAGGGTCTGTCAGATCAGTTGTTGGAGAAGATTTACAGAGTCAACATGGGCGGCCCTCAGATTTTCCCCAACAATGATACTCTGTGGCGAACTTGGGACACTGATCAGAAGTCGCCGCCGTTTAACAATTCGCTTTCTGCGCCATTTATCTTCTCAGGAAGAATCAATTATAATGGAGGAGGAGCAACTCAGGAGACTGCTCCAGACACAGTGTATGCAACGGCAGCGAGATTGCTTGCCTCCAATACTTCAAATGCTAGATTCAATATGTCATGGCGGTTCCCGGTGGATGCAAATTCATCCTACTTGATTAGGTTTCATTTCTGTGACATAGTCAGTGATGCAGCTGGAGACCTCTTGTTCAATGTTTACATTAATTCCTGGCTCGTAGCTCCCAATCTTGATCTTTCTAGCTATACAGACAGGCAGTTAGCAACCCCTGTCTATAGGGATTATGTTTTGGAGGCAAGTGATGCATCAGGTACTCAACTCAACATCAGCATTGGTCCTTCAGACATTAACGGTGTTTTGCCTGATGGCATACTCAATGGGCTCGAGATCATGAGGATCGGGTCCGGCGGCGGGTCTCCGGTCACACCGCCTGGTTCGAAGAAAAACCTTGCCATCATATTGGCTCCAGTACTTGGAGCCGTTGTGGTGGCCATCGTTGCTGTTGCTCTCTGCGTAGTCCTTCGAAAGAGGAAGCTTAAGGAACAGTATTCCAAGTCTTGGGTGCCTTTCTCCATCAATGGCTTCACCTCTCACAGCGCAGGGAGCCAGACTTCTAATGGAACTGCAGTTACACTGAATGGAAACTTTGGCTATCGTCTGTCTTTCGCCATCCTGCAAGAGGCGACCAACAACTTCGACGAGAATCGGGTGATCGGCGTCGGAGGCTTCGGGAAGGTCTACAAAGGCGCGCTGAGAGACGACACGAAAGTTGCAGTGAAAAGGGGAAACCCCAAGTCTCAACAGGGCATCAATGAGTTCCACACCGAGATTGAACTGCTGTCGCGCTTGCGCCATCGCCATCTCGTTTCTCTGATCGGATACTGCGACGAGAAGAACGAGATGATTCTCGTTTATGAATACATGGAGAAGGGCAGCCTCAAGAGCCATCTTTATGGTTCGGACATGCCTGCTCTGAGTTGGCAGCAGAGGCTGGAAATCTGCATTGGATCAGCTAGAGGATTGCACTATCTCCATACAGGGCAAGCCAAAGCGATCATCCACCGCGACGTCAAGTCCGCAAACATTTTACTCGACGAGAATCTCTTGGCGAAGGTGGCTGACTTCGGGCTATCGAAGACTGGGCCGGAGCTGGATCAGACTCACGTCAGCACCGCCGTCAAAGGGAGCTTCGGCTACCTCGACCCCGAGTACTTCCGGAGGCAGCAGCTGACCGAGAAATCGGACGTGTACTCGTTCGGGGTGGTTCTGCTCGAAGTGCTGTGTGCGAGGCCGGTCATCGATCCGACCCTACCGAGGGAGATGGTGAACTTGGCGGAAATGGGAATGAAGTGGCAGAGGAGGGGAGAGCTGGAGCGCATCGTCGATTCTCGCATCGCCGGGTCGATCAGGCCTGAATCCTTGAAGAAATTTGGGGAAACCATCGAGAAATGCCTGGCGGATTCCGGCGTGGAGCGCCCGTCGATGGGCGACGTCCTGTGGAACTTGGAGTACGCTCTTCAGCTTCATGACGCAGACGCCGGTACCATCTCCGAGGTCAACAGCATCAACCAGATAACTGAACTTTCGCCACGGGTTCAGAACTTCAGCGCCTACGAGAACGCGCCGCCGGCGGGAGAAGCCGAAACGTCCCTGCTGAATGATCTTTCCGACGTTTCCATGAGCAAAGTCTTCTCGCAGTTGATCAAGTCCGAGGGAAGGTAGGGCGATCCGACCGGCAAAGTTGTTGTCATTTTACAGTGTTTGAATAGCGCAGTATAGCAGGGTTGAGGATTGTTCTATTTAAATATGCAATAATATTTGTCAGAATCTTTAAATTATTTATTTTTTAAGAAATATTATATATATATATATATATATATATATATATATATATATATATATATAAAGCACTATCGAATTTGTGAGGAAGCAAAAAACTTATCTACTTACGTGGACTGCGATAAGCACACAAAGAACGGCAAGCTAACGCCAGTCCAAAACGATAGCGAGGAGCAGACCTAATGGCCGGTCTCAAAATCTGCAGCCCGTTCCCATCCACTCTCAACGCGCCGCCGGCTGCCGTCGTCACCAGAAGAAAGCCCCTCATCTCGGTCGCCCCACTTGCCGCTGCCGACGAAGACGCCCCCGCCGAGCTCGACGCCTCCGCGGAGTCACCCATCGTCGACGACGACCCATCCTTTGAGACGCGGCTGAACCAGATCCGAGTCAAGTACCGCAGCGGCTCAGGGAAGAAGGCCGAGCAACGTGAATCTCGGAAAGCCCCCGGCGGCGGGGGCACAAAGAAGGGCAGCGTGCTGCTGCCCCCGGTGCCTCTGCGGGAGCCGGTGGCAGCCGGAGGAGTGACGGTGGAGGCTGGATTTACTCCCTACAGCGAGCGCCTGCACGGGAAGCTAGCCGGGCTGGGGCTGGCGGCACTGCTGCTGGTGGAGCTGGGGTCAGGGCAGGGATTGTTCCGTTACCACTCACCGGCGATTATCTTCATACAGATCTACACCGTCGCCGCGGCGGGCACTCTCTTCATCAAGTTTGAGAAGGAGAAGATCAGCGTCTGGCCGGAAAAATAGCCCCACTCCCTCGTCGTCATCGCCGGCAATGAAACACGAAGATTGTTTGGCCAGGTTTAATTTATTGCTAATTGCATTTCCATGGATTGTTAATTATAAAAGATTACCTTTTAATTTCATTTTCTTTTTTTTTTATACAAACAAAATGGCAATCCAGGAAGGGCTCAATCCGATCGAAAATATTTGAAGTTCTTGCTTTGATGTTAAATTCAGGTAGAGAATAAATGTGTACCGACCAATCGATCGAATATGAACAGATAATTGAAAACATAGAAACAAAAGGACTTTCTTGATGATTAAAAATACATTACAAAGTCACTTAAATTATATTTAAAACTAATTCTGGAAATCTAAGAACTCAGATTAGTAATACAAGACAACACGATCAAATTCCAAACACATTACAAACCAATTCTAGGAACAATCTAACTACGACATTATACTTTGGAACTATTTCCAGTAAATAGGCATGTCTAATTAACCACCGAAGCCATACAGAGTCCTTCCCTGCCTCTTTAGCGCGTAGACGACGTCCATGGCGGTGACGGTCTTCCTCCGAGCGTGCTCCGTGTAGGTCACAGCGTCACGGATCACATTCTCAAGGAAGATCTTTAGGACGCCGCGCGTCTCCTCGTAGATCAGGCCGCTGATGCGCTTCACGCCGCCCCTCCTTGCCAAGCGCCGGATCGCCGGCTTGGTGATGCCCTGGATGTTGTCGCGAAGCACTTTGCGGTGGCGCTTCGCGCCGCCCTTGCCCAATCCCTTGCCGCCCTTTCCTCTTCCAGACATCTCGGCCTAATCGAGCTCTCGATCGACTGATTTCTGCCCAAATTCGAGGTCAATTTACAGCAAACAAAAAAGATCTTGAAGCTCGAAAGCTGAAAAACGTCGATTGAGGAAGAGAAATCGGGGATTCGGTGCGTACCTGAAGGCTGCAAGATCTGCGAAACTTGGAGGAAGCGATGGACTTGGTCGGGTGCGAGCGGGCTTATATAGCAATAGGGCGATGCGCGCAAGGCGCAACCGTGAGGCGGAGCAGTGTAAAATCTACACCCTTGATTAACAGGAAACGGACGGCAGAGGACGCGTTAATAGGAGTCACACGGATCGTTAATGATTTCGCCTTTCCCTCGAAATAAAAAATAATAATCAAATTGACTTTTTCTAATTTTGTTTTATTTTTTAATTGGCACCGGTAAAACAAGAAGTAACAAAAATGGAAATATGATTAGGATGAGAAGTAAATAATAATAATAATAATAATTGACTTTTCCATATTTTAATCAAGAATTCTCTTTTTATTTCAGTCCAATTTTTTTTATATGAAATTTGAAAATTAATTAATTAATACATAATTTCCATAAATATATCACTTTATTATATATAAAAGATCAAAAAATTAAACGATTCTTGAGTTTGATTGTAATTAGAACACCAAAGCTTAATAGGCTGACGAATTTGGACTCCTGACCCATTAACGTTTTTCATGGGCCTTTATGTGGGCTTGTAACTTCGTTGATTTTCCTGCACCAATATGAATTGTATGGGTGCGTTAACCCAATAATTAAATTCATTTATTTAAGGGTTCGTTACCGAATCTTTTTTCATTTCTTCATTCCATTTTGCTATCTCAATACTGATCATGTCATTTACGTGATTGACTAGGACACTATGAGCGAGCGTATTCATTTTTTTTTTCATCATGTTAATTAAATTTGAATAGACTTGTTACTTTAACGTTAAATAGGAAATACTATCACAATTAATATGGTATAAAAATTTTACTTTTAGAAATTTATGAGAGGTAACGAGGGAGACAAATATATTATAATATGATAAAGATTAATTTCTAATGCACTACAAAAATATCTGGATTTAAGGATTAAAATTGGATGAAAAATTTTCATCCCAAATGTGCAATAAATTTAGCACCAAATTAATAAATCATTACTAATTAGCAACAAAATAGAGTCATCATAAATTGACAACAAATTATATTTTCATTGATATTCATTTCAAACATTGTACCGAATTCTTAATTCATTGCATATTTGGCGACAAATCCATGGATTTGTCACATAATGGATATTTTTAAAAAAATAATAAAAAAATAAAATTGTATGAAATTAATTAGTCGCCTAGAGAGCTCACAATGACATGAAATTAATTCATATGTGTTTGTCTAATTCTCTAAAATATATTCATGTTTTCAAATATTAATTTGACTTAATATATTGAGATCGATGAATTTTAAAAGATGAATTAGATTTTTGAGACATATTCATGTTCAAAAAAATCACTGATCTCACTCTATTAGATTAAATTGATGTTTAAAATCATGAATATAATCAAGAGGACTAGAGGAACAAATAAAAATTAGTTTCATGTCATTCCAATCTCTCTAAATAAATCAACCGATTTAGGTTTTTTTTTTAAAAAAAAAATACTCATTCTACAACGAATCCATGGATTCGTGCCAGAATGGGCATTTTTTTAAAAAAATTAAAAGATTCTAAAATCGGTTGATAGATTTAGAGAGCTCAGAAGATATAAAATCAGTTCCTGTATATTTGTCTAATTCTCTTAATTATATCAAAACTTTTAAACATCAATTTAACCTAATATATTGAGAATTAAGAATTTTTTAACACGAATTAAATTTTTCAGACATATTCATATTTAAAAAATCAATCATCTTAATATATTAGATCAAATTGATATTTGAAAGTATAGATATAATAAAGAGAACTAGAGAAACATGTAGAAATTAGTTTCATATCATTGTGAGCTTTATATGTTTATCAACCAGCTTCAGACATTTTTTTTTTGAAAAAAAATGACCATTCTGCGACGAATCCATGGGCATTTAAAAAAAAAAAATTATCTGAAATCGGTTGATGGACCTAGAGAACTCGAAATGATATGAAACTAGTTTCTATATGTTCACCTAATTTTTCTGATTATATCCATGCTTTCGAATATCAATCTAACCAAATATATTGGGATCAGTAAATTTTTAAACACGAATTAGATTTTTTTAGACACATTCGTGTTCAAAATTCACTAATCTCAATATATTATGTCAAATTGATGATTGAAAGAGAATTAGGCAAACACAAAAAAAAACTGATTTTATGTCATTCTGAGTTCTCTAGGTCCATCAACCGATTTCGGATAATTTTCTTTTTTAAAAAAATATGCCCATTCTGTGATGAATCCATGAATTCATCACCAAATCTACGACGAATTCAGGGATTCGTTGCATAATGGAAATTTTTTCAAAAAAAAATTGTCTGAAATCGGTTTAAGGACCTAAAAAGTTCAGAATGACATGAAACCAGTTCCTATGTATTCCTCTAGTTTTCTTAATTATATTCATGCATTCAAACATCAATTTGACACAATATATTGAGATTAGTAATTCTTTGAACATGAATGTGTCCGGAAAATCAAATTTGTGTTTAAAAAAATTATTGATCTCAATATATTGGGTCAAATTGATGTTTGAAGACATGGATATAATTAGGAGAATTAGAGAAACACATAGAAACTATTTTCACATCATTCAGAGCTCTTTAGTGTTAGGACCAAAAGAAATTTAGATATCTCCACGATGATATGATATTATCCACTTTGGGTCTAAGCTCTCATGGTTTTATTTTCAATGTGGACTTTGTTTGCAACCTTGCAACCCAACAATCCCCCCTCCCTCAAAGGCTTCCCACGTCTGATCCTCAACCTACCAGGTCTTCTTGCCTCTCGATCCACCCGACCTACTAGTAATGGGAGGCTTTTTCAAGGAATGAGTTTCAAACCACTGGTTTTAGTGGGGAATGAATGATTGCTAACAAATAAGGAATGAAACCCTTGTGAAAAAATGAAACCCTCAAACCAAGCACCTATATTTCATTCCTTTCTCATTCCCCATTTATCAAACCCTCTAAACAAGCAGCCCCTCAGTTCATAATAGTTTAATAAATCCCAAAATCTCAAAGAAGTGAAGCTGATTTTTGCATTTGATATTTCAGAATTTTGAATGGTAAAGTGTTTGGATTTAAAATTTGAAGAGTTGGATCTGTGTAGAAGTTTCATTTTGCACTCCATTGGATGAAACTTGCTCCCAATTCATTTTGGATTAGAAGCAATTTGAACAGGTTGCTACAGTTCCTACATACTGAACAAATTTCAGTTCTGTTCTAATTTCCTTTGCTTCTGTTTCAACAGTTTTCAACTTCTACACTTGGACCTTTAGATACCTTTCTTCATCTACAATTAGTATTCTTTCTTGATAAGTTGACAATGATCCCATTCTGTTTTGATTTGAATCCATAAAACTTTTGATTTCTTCACAGAATTTAAACCAAACAGAATTTGAATCCAATCAAACTGGTTCAACTTTAATCTTACTGCATTTCAATCAAAATCTACTGTTAAATCTCTATAAACTATTGCATTTAATCACTCAATCACAATTAGCTTGAATTCAATTTATTTCAGCTCATAAATTCAGTTCTACAGATTGACACAGAATTTTGATCAATGACCAGAATTCAGCAGCTTCATTTTGATTTTAGCAACTTGATAATTTCATATTTTCAACTTTCCTTTCTTTAATCAAGCCTTGATCTTTTCTTCCTCTAGATTATCTCATGTAGCATCCAATTAATGCATGCTTGAATTCCATTGTTTCCTGATCAGAAAGCTCAAATTGGTACAGCCACTAACATTTCAAAAACTGTATACCTCACAGTTTTGTAGAGATTCCAGCTTCTGTCATTATGCATACAGCTACAACCTTATCACTAATCTTTTGTTAGCTGGAAAATGATCTCCTTTGGTTTACTTTATAAATCAAACAGTTTTATACCAAATAGATTTCCTGATCAGTGAACAATTCTAGCTCCAATTACTGCATTTCCAGCAACAACACTCAATTCTTTCATCCTTCATTCTAAAAAATCTTCAAAATATGCAAACCTCCCCCACACTTAAGTTTTTTCCATCCTGGGCAAACAAACGCATCAAGAACCCAAAAATTCAGTAACCAAAAACAAACTGCAGAATTGGGTTTTTCAGTTTCCAGCTTTGTGTTTCTGATTCCTATCCAATTCACAGTCTAAAAATCTTGTAAACTCTGACAAAGCTGGGTCAGCATTTAACAATACTATAACAATAGCAAGATTTCAATTTTTGAGTGAACCGATGTCTCTAAACATCAATCACCACAGTAAGGTGCAGGTTCTGAATTTTCTATATAGCTTCCTGACTTTGTGTCAACTAGTCATCATTTAGCCACTAAAAATTTCAATTCCTTTTCATCTAGCTTCTTAAGATCCTTATCAATTCATTCTCCTAAGATTTCCAGGTTTTAGAAACTTTAGTTTGTCATAACTCCTATTCCAAAATGTCACAGAAATGCTTCATTAGTAGAAATTCTGGAATTTCTTTCTTTTCTAATGTTCTTTGAATTTCCGGCCAAACATTGAACTTTAACCTTCAAAAGACTATCTTCTTTATCATCCAATCATAGTTAGTTTTCCCTTTAATTCCTTCCAATCGAAAAGATCATTATGCTGCTTTCTACAATTCTGCAAAATTCAGCACAAAATTCACTTTCAAATTTGTCTTCTTCTTTGCATTCTGATTTGTAACTATAATACTTCCATTCAAAAGCACTCATCACATTTCATTCACTCAACACTTGTATCCATTGAAGGAGTCAGATTCAATGCAAGGGCAGTATTTGGCTTTTTTTTTTTTTTTAATTTCTGCCCATGAATTTCCAGATTTCAGCAAACTGCATATTTACAGCTTTAACATATTTCAGCTTGAACTCCTGATCTTCCATTTACTTTTCTTCATTTACAATTGACTTCCCTCTCTTGATTAGCTGGAAAATGATCACAATTTACATTATTCAGAAATCAAACAACTTACATTCCATCACAGCAGCCTACACAGTTCATCACAACTCCTTTTTCAGCATTTTGCAATTTCAGCAATGTGCATTCTGTTTTAGTTTCAGACTTTAATGATTAGGTTTTTCTTCCCAAAATTTTTAGAATCAAGCCTTTATACGCTCCTCCATTTATTCAGCTGGAATTTTTGGAAATAAAGATCAAGGACTCCATCTCATATTTGAAACTCACAGAAACTAACATTTTGAATTTCCTGAACATTAATTCAAACTCTGAAATCAGATCTTACTGATTTCTAATCAAGCTTTACATTTAATTTCTAAAGAACATCTCATTTAGCACTTAATCAATAACAGCTTGAATTCAATTAGTTTCATCTCAGAAAGATCAATATAACAGCTTGGCATGAAACCTGTACATTCAAATTAAACCAATACTATATCTCTTCATCTTCACTGTTCCAGCTTTAAACTTACTGTCAAATCCTTCCCAATCGTCTCTTTCAACTTACAACTCATGAAACTACTTCTATTCAAAGCCTTTAACTCCCCTTTCTTTGAATTTTTACCCTTTGTTCTCAATTGCAACACTAAAACTTGTTCCCAGTTTTGTTCCCAGCATTTTTGCTAATGGGCCTGATATTTAGCATATCAGGCCTAACATGGTCCTGGGCTTGTTATCAGAATTTAGCTGGGAAGAAAACATCATTTGTCACTAAGGTGATGGAAGAGTGAATTCAGATTGGCTGTTGGTTAGAGACAACCTTGAGGATCGGCATTTAAATTCAAACCACTATTTTCAGAATTGGAAACCAAAATAAGTTGCATATTGCAACAATAAAAAAAATTGGAATTCGAGATTCTGGAATCAGCTTCAATCCTGAATAAGCTGTTTCTGATCAAGCTTGTACATTTGATCCCTATAAATTCTCTCCAAGCAATCAATCAATAAAAGCTTGCAGAGTCTGATGAGAAAAGAATGATGTATTTCTGGAATTTAAAATCCAAAACAAACTAATTGATTCTTAATAATGCTGTTCAAGAAATCCAGAATGGCAAGGAAAGAATTAAGATAACATTTGTCACTAAAAAAATGCAGAAACTTCACTGTATATCTGTTCTTCAAGTAGACTAACAGTAATCTCATTAGCATTCCATAATCTCTTAATGACATATGACATTAGCAATTCAAATGATCAAATAACCTCTGAAATTACAGCTCACAGCATTGATACACATAACAGGTTCAAATTCAATGATATTTCTGAAATTCAGTGGTCTTCATTAGCCTGCCATTACTGCATAGTAACCATGTTCAGATTTGAGCAGCTTCCTTTCAATTACTGATATTGAACTCCATTCTTAACTTTTCTTCATCAAATTTAGTTCTTGACCAGGCAACCCTTAATTGCAGATTCAGATTTCTGTAACTTCTACAATTATTGTACAGTAGCATTGTCCAGATTGAGCCATGTATCCGAAATTCTGCAAGCCTCAAATCTTCACTAGCATTCCATTAATGTACAATGGCAATGTCCAGAATTCAACAAGGTCCAGCAAGCCTTAAATCTTCACTGTAGTATCCCTATCAGCCTCTCCATAAATTCAATTCTGTTGTACATAGAATTTAGATTCACTTAAGTTTCACATGGATTCCTGGTGCCTCTCCCGCATTTGGGTACATCTTGACACTCAATTTCAAACATCTACACTCATCTCCATCTTCATAGTTTCAATTTTCAGAGCTCTGTCTTTGACCTGATATCAGGGCTAATATGGTCCTCATATGCACAATAACAGGCCTAATATGCCAACAACTCTCTCTACTTCAAAATTATTGTTCTTGAACCAGCCAAACACTCACATATACAAACCTAATGGATTTAATTCTCTTTGGATAGAAAATTCATATACAAGTTCGAACCAAATAGATACTCAACAGATATGATTCAACAGGAACTTCCAGAAGATTTAATCTCTACACTGTTTTTACTATCAACAGAAGATTTGAAGTCAGGAATGGGTTGTAATCAGCATCTTTTCAGCAACCATGCAGCAACTAAATGTGACACCAAACTGGTATAAACTTCTGTTGACAATTCCAACAATAGTCCTTCAAGTCATCAGCTACACCAGTTTCAGATTCTAGTGCAGAGAAGAAGTTCTCATTCCTCTACTCAAAAGGATGTCAAGTCTTGCATACTTTGATCCATTCTCATTTGCAGCTGCACTTCCATCGAATGTAACTTGTGTAAGTTCTTCTCTAGCTCAATGTTTGACTGAAATTTCAGATACTTAAATGTCCTGTCAAATTCTGAACATAACAGATTCCAAAGTTGCTTCAATTAAGACATTTACATTTCTAAATTCTTCAAATTTTGATGTGCATTTCAAGTCGTTCAACCGTCACACTAATATGAAGATAGTGAACTTATCCATTCTGCACTGTGACAGTTTCAGAATTTAGTTTCAATGTGACTTCATGTTTTGAATCATCAGGTGTTGGAAGAGAAGTGCACAACAATTAACCATGAGAGGGTAGGAATTTCTATTGAACTCTTCACTGATAAGAAATCTGTAGGAAGGACTTGGCACACTTCAGTTTTAAATGATATCTGATTTTGTAATTTGCTAACATTCAGCTAATCCTTCCTTTGAGCTCATCTTTTCTGGTTTTCTCTTGCATTACAATGGAGAACACAATTTAATTCAACTGTAGCTTCTAAATTTGATTCACAGATCTCTTAGTTGGCAACAACAGAGACACAGAATTCAGCATATTGCCATCCAAATCAGTTTACTAAGCACTAAATTCTAAAATCAATGCTAATTTTGCCTAGTTCCAGCTCCTTAATTTCGAAAACTCTTCTTATCATAGCCCTTTTATTGCATTCTAGCAGCATTGGCTATACTTCTTTCTTAACTTTCCATTTGCATTTAATCCACTTTGGTGTTATCCCAATTTGAGAGACCTTTACAAGCCTTTTCCTTTGTGGAATTTCTGCATTTAAATTCCTTCATTTTGCCACATCACAATTCTGAATTGCTGAACTTTTATTGTTTCAGTTTCATTTTCTCTGATCTTCTCAGAATTTAGACCAAATATTAAATCTTTAATCTCAATAGCTCATCTTATTTACCTTCCAACCAAATTCAACTTGCCTCCAATTCTTTCCAATAAGAAAAAAAAATCATTTAAGACATTGATACAATTCTGTACAGTGAAGAATTCCCAGCTTTCCATTGAGTCTGTTTTGCTTCCTTTGTTTCTTTACTTGCTGTTAACTAGAAATGAGGTAATGCCACAATTCACTAAGAAGTAGTTGCAAGTATAAAAACTTTCAAGTCCATTAATTAGCATTCTTTTCCATCAACAACTTTAGCAGCATGCCATTTGTCCTCTTTGTTTATGATTTCAGCAAACTCTAAACTTTTGTCACCTAAGTCAATGTTTGTAAAAGTCCTTGAAAGTTACAAAATACCTCCTGTTTCTGTGCATACCAGGGTTTCACTTAATTTCTCATTTACTTTAAAAGCTAATGACAAAAAATTTATACACTTTTGATACGACACCTAAAATTGAATTACTATACTGCCCTTTTCTTCAACTTTTCAGAGTTTATGATACCATCTTGAAGTATTTCATGAGTGAAATGGTACTCATCAATTAAATTTCAAATTTTGTTCCATAATGATCATATTTCCAGTAGATCAACAACACTGTTTCTGCATTTTAATAGTTTCATAATTTCATAAATTTGTCCATCAGATTTGTGAAGACATGGAAAGGAATTAAACAACATTTGTTTCCCAAACTAAATTAGGCAAAATTTCCAAACTCTGTTCCATTTCTCAGCTTCAATTTTAGAATTTCAGATTTAAAGAAATTTCAGGTTTGAATAATGAAGAGTTTAAGCTTATCAGCAACAATTCAAAGTTGAACATTCTCAACACATGTCAATGAATAGATGAATTCCACTTTGTAAGTACATCAGATTGGAAATCAGTATCAAAGAACTAGTACAAAACTTCAATTGATACTTCAACTCCAAAATTCCAAAATCCAGGTGCAACTAGTTCCTAACTATAACTTTAGACAATTCAATCTCAGGCATTAACATCATTTAGCACCCAAATACTTAGAATAGAAATATGGGACTGTATTGATCAGAAACTCCATTCACAGAAACCTGCAGATCATATTGGCACACAACAATTCACATTTGATCTTCTACGCAAATTCGTTAACTGATCAAGAACTTGCTTAATATTATGTCCTAACTACTGCTTGTGAACAACTTCAATTTCATAATCTGGAATTCAAGAAAATTTCAAATTAAATCATCAAGACTTTAAGCCAGATTTTCATTCAAGCATCAGGAACTCCTGCATAAGGAACTTATTATGAACTCATTACTTGTTTGCAGTTTTAAAACATGAACTGCTGAAACACTTCCAGTAGCAAGGTCTTATGTTTTCATTCCTTGCAGCTGCAATGTAGCTAATTACATTCCTTTAAAAATTTAATCAGCCTTCAATACTCCTCCAAAATTCAGCTCCAAGTTCAAAATTAGAGATTTCTAAGCAATTTCATTTTGAATCTTGAGAACTTAACTCAAGTAATCCTCAAAAATTTTCACAAAAGCTACTACCACCATTGGTTTTAAATGAATTTCCATGCAGTAAAGAACCAATCCAAAGGCTCCAAATATCCCATTCAATTGATTCAAAATTCTAAACCAAAGAATTCAAACAACAAAACTCATCCAATAGAAACAAAATGATCTCAAAGCATATTTCATACTTCCCCCACACTTCAACTTTATCCATCTTGGCCAAATAATTAATCATATAACAAACAAAGTATCCACATCCAAAAGATTAAGAAATGAGAGAAGATAAAATGATATGATGATTAACAAAAAGTATAGTAAGGTATTGTGTGGAAGAATATCAAGCAAATTGATTTACCTTCACAAACATGATTCAATCCATTGAATTGTGATTTTGAAAGAATTAAAGCAAGTTCTAGAATGACACTAACACAAGTGCATCACACAAATAAGCTAAATCCTCACTAGGTATTCAAATCATCATCTCAATTCATCAATCTAGAATCCATCACTAAGTAGTAACTTCATGCAATCCAAGAATCCAATCATGACAATGAAGTTCAAAACTTAACAATTAAATTTAACTAACTTTCAAAATCCTCTAAAATGATATCTAGAAATGCCAAGGGGTACATTTTATTTTCAAAAACCGAAAAGACTATTACAAAAATAGCAAGATAACACAAAATCTAACAAGATTGCTAAAGTAAACTAAGAGATTATTCATGTAACAAAGTAAAGATCTGATATCTACAATGACAAATAAAAGGTGGAATGGAACAACTCCCCTAAATTTCTGGTGGGTGAATACTGTTCAGTAATAGGAGCCAACGTGGAAGTGGAATACACTTAATGGTAGTAAGCCTCTTCTTTATGTGATCAATATCATCAAGTTCAGCTCCCTCCATCATCATAGCCTCAAATGGATCCATGGCTACTGAATATATCTCCTGGTCTCAACTGAAACAATGATACAAACAAAATCGCTAGACACAGGAAGCTCAAAATATCAAACACATGGATATATAAAACAAATAAGTATCTAGGCACCAAACAAAATAGTAAAACAATCCTAAAATCACCAAACACAGCACAGTTCCTCGGCAACGACGCCAAAATTTGATGTCGAGTGTGTCACACCCGTAAATCAAATTAACAATTTATATCCAATGAACCCTTTAACTATACAATGATGTTGTAATAACGAGCCCAGGGTTGAATCTCTCGAGGAACTAATAGTAGGATGGTAATATAGAATTGTCTGTTATTCATATTTTTGGGATTTTTGATATGTAAATGGGGGTATTGGATTTTGATTCTAAACCTAACAATTAAAATAGCAAACAAGTAGGAAACTAAACTAAAGCTTGAATGAAATATAACTAAGTGCCAACAATTAATCTACAACGCATTGTCACTCTACACCATGAATTTCACCATCAACACAAGTAATCTATGGTATGAAATAGCAAGACATAAATGAAATCTAATATAAAGCAGTGTATAAACTAAGGAATGAAATGAAACTGATTCACATTCACAACAAACTACACAAACATCACACTCTTACCGTCACACAAGAGGTCGGAGACGAAAACTCCCGACTCCGGTCGTCGGAGAAGATGCACAAGTAGGCTCTGAACTCTGGAATCACACAAAGCGTGCAATCTTCACTGCAGAGACTTCCGGCAATGCTAAATGCAATAATTGAATCGAATTTGGAAATACAAAACTGGAATCTGCCGATCTGAATTTCTGCACAAAGGAGGGATCTGATGGTCGGTGAAAGGGTGTCAAAATGAACTCAGCAACAAAGGGGAAACGCCTCCAATGTTCACTGCTGTGAGGCGAAGCTGCTGGAATGGGAAAACTCCTCTGAACAGGGCAAAAACAGAGCATTTAGATCAGCAGCAAATTCACCGTCGGAACCTCCCTCTGGCAAACTTCCAGGTGGTCGAAAGATAGTCTAGAAGTTGCCTTGAAACTCCCTCTCTAACGTCGGCACTTGAGGAGATGATCGGAGATGGAATTGGGAGCTGTGGGAAGAAAAATCGCGGATGAACAATAACTTGAGCTACTGTTCATCCGCAAGAAACTAGGTTTAAATACCAAGTTTTGAACTGGACTTTGGATCTAGTTTGGGTCTGGTTTAATAGGGATTTAAGTGTTTTGGTGAGGAGGATTTGGCTTAGGTTGAGATCCTTGGAATGCGTTGAATCGAGTAGGATTTGAGCTTCTCCATTTGTTGTATGAACTAAGCTTGTTGGCCTTAATCATATACCAATTAGAGTCAATATAAGTATCCTACAAAACAAGAATCAAATTGTGAGAAAATATCATGAATTAGAAGAGAAATGCACTTAACCTCAAAACAACCATCCACATATAAACATGATAAGAATTGTATATTAACACATGCAATTAAATCCAATAAGCCGCTATCAATCCAAAAGAATATGCCAATATATGAGTTATCATACATCCCTAATGATATTATCCATTTTAGACATAAACTCTCATGGTTTTATTTTTAGACTCTACCTAATAGAGACATCTTTCCCTTATAAATCTATGATCTTTCCCATGTATTTTCAATGTGGGACTTTGTTTACAACCTTGCAACCCAACATTTTGGTCCATCAATCAGTTTCAGAGATATTTTGTTTTTTTTTGAAGAAAAAAATGCCCATTCTGCAAAGAATCTATGGATTTGTTGTAGATTTGGTGACGAACCTATGGATTCGTCGTAGAATGGGCATTTTTTAAAAATAAAATAAAATTGTTCGAAATCAATTTATAGACGTAGAGAGCTTGGAATGACATGAAACTAGTTTCTATGTGTCCTCTAGTTCTCCTGATTATATCCATATATTCAAACATCAATTTTACCTAATATATTGAAATCAATAATTTTTAAATATCAAAATAACTCTAACACGTCCAATCAATAACTTTTTTTTATGATTTTTATGAAGTTATTAGTCGTTTAAAGTCCATTTACTTGACTTTGCTATGAAAAAAATATATTGGGTCAAATTGATATTTGAAGGTAGGGATATAATCAAAAGAACTAGAGGAATATATAGAGACTGATTTCATATCATTCCAAACTATTTAGGTTGCTCAACCGATTTCAGACATATTTTTTTATTTTTAACAAATAACCAATCTACAACAAAATCCAAGGTTTCGTCACAGATTTAGCGACAAATCCATGGATTTGTTGCATAATGTGCATTTAAAAAAAATGAAATATAATTGTCTGAAATCGGTTGATGTATTTAGAGAGTTAATGATATGAAAGCAATTCCAATATATTTCTCTAGTTCTCCTGAATATATTCTTGCCTTCAAACATCAATTTGACCCAATATATTGAGATCAATGATTTTTTTAACATGAATTAGATTTTTTGGATATATTCGTATTCAAAAAATCATTAATCTCAATATATTGAGTCAAATTGATATTTGAAGGAATAGATATAATTAGGAGAACTAAAGAAACACATAGAAACTGGTATCATGGGATTCCGAGCTCCCTAGGTCCATTAACTGATTTTGGACATATTTTTTTTTATTTTTAAAAAAATGTCCATTCTGTGGCAAATCCATGGATTCGTCGTAGAATCTGCGATGAATCCCATGACAAATCCTGCTACGAATCCATAGATTTATAGCACAATATGAGACAAATTTGGCGATAGTTTTTTTCATCGCCAAAAAATCCTAAAATTTCTCAACCTGCTCAACTCCCCCCTTGCCTTAAGTTTTCCCTTCGGCGGCAGCAGCGACAACGATGGCAATTCCTCTCTTACAACGACGATCTCCATCCGGTAGGCTCCCTCTCTCTCCCCTCATCCATGTCTTCCCTCTTTGACAAGCAGCTGGCCTTGGCCTGCTACGGGTAGCTGCGGGACCCTGCGACTGGCCTTGGTTGGTCGCGACTATCCACGAGACCCTGCGGTTGGCCTTGGTTGGTTGGCCATGGGCGGCCACGCTGACCTTGGTTGGCCGCAGGCACAACTGGCCTTGGGTGACTGCGAATAGCTACGGCTAGCCTTGCCTAGCATTGGGAAGCCGCGTCTAAGCTTTGTCAGTCACGGATGGGCATTGCCGACCGCGCTTGGCCTTGGTCCGCCACTCTTGCCTTTGTTAGCAATTCGAGCCGCAAAAATCGCTTTTTGCATTGTGGAAACCCCGAATTCTAGCCACGGATCCGTGCGAAGATATATTTAAAATTAAATCATGTACATGTTTCTACACTAGATCTACCTTAGATCTACATGAAAAGAGAGTATACCTTTGTCGCGAAGCCCTTCACTTATGCCGCTCGTCCAAAAATTTCTTGTCGGATCTCGTAGAGTGTCAAGTGAACACTCCTCTACAAGTATCCACACGGACAAAAGGTGGAGAAGAACCACTTAGAGTGTGCTAGCACTCTTGGGTGGCTCGGCAATGGAGGATGAGAGGGAGAGAAGAGAAGAGAGGAGGAAGAAGATGACCTCTTGAATGAGTACACAAAATGTAACTCACTACACTAATGTGGCCGGCCACATTTAGAGGTTCATATACCTCCATGTAATACCAAGAGTCATGACTCTTGGTCTCCTTCATGAGGTGGCACACAATGATGTGGCCTTGATGATGTGGAACACCATCATTGGCCGACCCTATGCCAAGTCACAATGAGGTGACATTTGGTCAAATCAAACTTGACCCTTCATCTTCCCTCTCAAGTCAAGTCAAACTTGACTCATTTATCTCCCATGGTTGATCAAATCTAACCATTGATTCAAGTCAATTTGATTTAATGAATCTCTATTCATTGAATTAAATTGATTCAATGAGTCATAATCTAAATTAAACTCATTGGACACATGAATCAAATTGAGTCCAACTCAATTAGTCTAATTTGGATTACTCTTAATCCAATTTGGTTCATCACATGAACCTAATCCTCTTGGTTCATCATATGAACTTATTCTCCATCTAATTGCCCTTTGTGTGTAACCCTATAGGTTCTTGTAATATTGGCAATGCTCCTAAACTCATTTAGAAGCATAAGTAATGAGCGGTATCTAGCAACACATCATTACTACCCAAGTTACAAGAATATTGAGATCCAACATCACCTTTGTGACTAATAATTGTGACTCTCACAATATATGATAATGTCCTTCTATCCTTGACATCTAGATTGATTAAATTGAGGCATAGACCGTGTCATCCTCTAATCAATCTATATCTTGAACTCCAAGTAGACTCACTCTAAACAAATGAGCTCAAATCTCATATTGACTCATTTGGGCATGGTCATGCACTTAGTGGTCTCACTCTATCAAGAATCATGATGTCACTCCCGTCATATAGGAGGGATAGATCCCATCTACATCACTCACATCCCTCCGCATAATTTGTTACACACCAGTAATCGCCTTTATAGTCCACCCAGTTACGGGTGACGTTTGACGAAGTCAAAGTATGCAACTCCTTATGTAGGGAACCATGGTGACTTTAGGTCCAAGGACTCATAGTCATACTAATAGTCACATGAGAAAGTATATGACACTCATATAACGATCCATGATACTTTCTCATGGCGGGTCATTCAGTATACATTCTCCAATGCATACCTATGTGTCAACTTGATATCTCTATATCCATGACTTGTGAGATCAAGTCATCGAGTTGACCTACATGCTAGTCTCATCGCATTAACATTGTCCCTGAATGTTAATACTTGACTAGGAATGATTAAGAGTAGTGTTCTCTATATCATCTCACTATCGATTCAACCAATCGATTGATATAGATAAAAACCTTCTACTCAAGGATGCTATTATACTTAGTTATTTAGTGTTAGGACCTTCGGATGCGGCTAGAGAGGGGGGGTGTGAATAGTCGATCCCAAATTCGCGTTTCTTTCTACAAATCAAGTTAGCGCAGCGGAAAAAAACAACAGAAACGTAAATGGAGAAATCAAACCTCAAGCACAGCGATGTAACGAGGTTCGGAGATGAAACTCCTACTCCTCGGCGTGTCCGTAAGGTGGACGAATCCTCTCAATCCGTCGGTGGATGAGACCCCGGAAAACCGGCTAATAGAAACTCCTTCTGGGTGGAGAAACCTCGCCACAAACTTCTTGCAACAGCAAGATAGAAGTACAAAGATACAACACAATACAAAGGCAGTAAGAATGTAAAAACACAGCTTGCCTTCTCGTCGACTGGATGAAGCAGTAACTTCACGAAACACCTACAACAACAGGAACCAGCCGAAGGAAGCTTCCACGAAGCTTCAGGAAAATGAGAGCTCAGCAAAGCTCTGTTTGCAGTAAGGAGGAAGGGCAAGAACTGTTACTGTAGAGGCCCTCAACCTCGATATATAACCTGCGAAGAAGAAGACACATAAACTAGCCATTGTGTCGCAACGGCTAGGGACTGGACCGATCAAGCACACTCCTGATCGGTCCAGGAGTGTTCTGATTGGTCTTGGGACCGATCAGGCCTTAGCCTGATCGGTCCCCAGACCGATCAGCCAACTCTCTGTGAGAGTTGGCCTCGTCTCTGATCGATCTGTGGACCGATCAGGACTCAGGTGGATCGGTCCACAGACCGATCCCCCTCTTTCTTCTCCCGATCTTCTTCGCTTCTGATCGGTCACCAGACCGATCAGATAATCCACAGAAGCATTCTGTTTGGTTACTGATCGGTCACCAGACCGATCAGCCGTATCACTGGATCGGTCCCCAGATCGATCCAGAGCTTGGTTTTTCCCAATACCAAGTCCCAAGTCTCCCACACCAACATCCGGTCAACCTTGACCTGTTGGTACATCATGCTTAGCATCCGGTCACTCCCTTGACCTGCTAAGACTCCCCACCAAGTGTCCGGTCAATCCCTTTGACCCACTTGGACTTTTCTCTTCGTGCCAAGTATCCGGTCACTCCCTTGACCTACTTGACCTTCTCAACACCAGATGTCCGATCATCCTTGATCCATCTGGATTTTTCCTTGCCCGGCTTCACTCACCGGGACTTTCACCTAGCTTCACTCACTAGGGTTTTCACCTGGCTTCACTCACCAGGATTTCCAATCTGCCTGGCTTCACTTACCAGGACTTCCAAACTGCCTAGCTTCACTCACTAGGACTTTTACCTGGCTTCACTCACCAGGATTTTCTATCTGCCTTCCTGGTCTAGAGAACGAGCTACCGAGCCCTCTCTGACTTAGTCCGGAGAACGAGCTACCGAGCCCTCTCCGACTTCGTTCGGTCCAGAGAACGAGCTACCAAGCCCTCTCTGACCTAGTCCGGAGAACGAGCTACCGAGCCCTCTCCGACTTCCACATCCGGTCCAGAGAACGAGCTACCGAGCCCTCTCCGACTCCATCAGGTCTAGAGAACGAACTACCGAGCCCTCTCTGACCATAGTCCGGAGAACGAGCTACCAAGCCCTCTCCGACTTCCACATGCCAAGCTTCCATACTTGGACTTCTCCGTGCCAAGTCCCTGCTTGGACTTTTCCCATGCCAAGCTCCCTGCTTGGACTTTTCCGTGCCAAGTCTCCATACTTGGACTTTTCCCGTGCCAAGTTCCCTGCTTGGACTTCTTGAAATAGATCAACTCAAGTCGGGTCAACCAGGTCAACCTTGACCAAGGGTTGCACCCACGACCTCCCAAGTTTTCCAATATTCTTGTCAAACATCAAGATACAACTCTTCTATTCTCGTCAAACATCAGAATAGAACTTTTCTATTCTCGTCAAACATCAAAATACAACTCGAGTCAGGTCAACTCGAGTCAGGTCAACCTTGACCTAAGGTTGCACCAACATTTAGCACCAATACAAGTAAGTATAATAACCATAAAGAAATGCCTTTATAAATATATAGGAATATAATACATCGAGTACATACAACAATCATCATATGATTGGCTCTAGGGCTCTAACTAACAATCTCCCATTAGCACTAGTGCCAATTAGTGTAGGCTTTAAGGCCCAATGACCTAGTGTGACCATCATGCTTTCTCTGTGCCAAAGCCTTGGTCAAGGGATCAGCGACGTTAGCCTCTGTGGGTACTCTGCAAATCTTCACATCTCCTCTATCGATGATCTCTCGAATGAGATGGAAGCGCCGTAGTATGTGTTTGGTCCGCTGGTGTGAACGAGGTTCCTTAGCCTGTGCAATTGCTCCATTATTGTCACAATAGAGCTCTATAGGATCGGTTATGCTAGGAACCACCCCAAACTCAGTAATGAACTTGCGGATCCAAACTGCCTCCTATGCTGCTTCTGATGCAGCAATATACTCGGCCTCTGTTGTAGAATCAGCAACTGTGTCCTGCTTCGAACTCTTCCAGCTCACAACACCACCATTCAAACAAAACACGAACCCAAACTGCGATCTATAATCATCCTGGTCAGTTTGGAAGTTGGCATCACTGTAACCCTTTACAGCTAGCTCGCTATCACCTCCAAATATCAAGAAATATTCTTTAGTCCTTCTTAAGTACTTAAGAATATTCTTGACCGCTATCCAGTGACGTTCACCTGGATCTGACTGGTATCTTCTCGTCATGCTCAAAGCATACGAAACATCAGGACGAGTACATAGCATGGCATACATGATAGATCCTATGGCTGAAGCATAAGGGATCTTATCCATGCTGTCTCTTTCCTCTCTAGAAGAGGGACTTTGAGTCTTCGAAAGACTCACACCATGTGACATCGGCAGAAATCCTTTCTTGAAATTCTGCATGGCAAATCATAGTAATACCGTGTTAATATATGTACTTTGACTTAGGTCAAGCAATCTCTTAGATCTATCTCTATAGATCTTTATGCCTAAAATACAGGCTGCTTCACCTAAGTCTTTCATTGAGAAACAATTCCCTAGACAAGTCTTTACAGACTGCAGCAAAGGGATGTCATTTCCAATGAGTAGTATGTCATCCACATATAATACAAGGAAGACAACTGTGTTCCAAACAACCTTCTTGTAGACACAGGGTTCATCTTCATTCTTGATGGAAACCAAACTGTTTGATCGCATCATCGAATCGAAGATTCCAGCTCCGAGAAGCTTGCTTTAGTCCATATATGGGCTTATGCAGCTTGCATACTCTACCAGTATGCTGTGGATCTACAAAACCCTCAGGTTGTGTCATGTACACATCCTCGAGCAAGTTTCCATTCAGAAACGCGGTTTTGACATCCATCTGCCAGCCAGATCTCATAATCGTGGTATGTTGCAATAGCAAGCATGATCCGAATGGACTTAAATATCGCTACTGGAGAAAATACTTCATCATAGTCAATACCATGAATTTGCTTGAAACCTTTAGCTACCAAGCGACCCTTATAGGTAATAAGTCCATCCATGTCAGTCTTTCTCTTAAAGACCCACTTACACCCAATGGGTTTGACGCCTTCAGGTGGATCAACCAAAGTCCATACTTGGTTGGTGTACATGAATTCCATCTCGGATCTCATGGCCTCTAGTCATGACTCAGAATCTGGTCTCATCACAGCTTCCTGATAGGAGGTAGGCTCATTCTCAACGAGCATAACGTCATCATGGTCAGACAAGAGAAATGAGTATCTCTCAGGCTGACGACGTACCCTATCAGACTTGCGAAGAGGTAGGTCTATTTGAACTGGTTGTTGTTCCTCAACTCTTTGTGGAACAATCTCATCATCCACAACACTTTGTGGTTCCAGTTCAACTTCCATCAAGGCTTCAGTGTTATGGTCCATATCTTGAACTTCTTCAAGATTAAACGTACTCCCACTAGTTTTTCTAGAAACAAAGTCCCTTTCTAGAAATACCCCAGTCTTAGCCACAAACACTTTGTGTTGACTGGGAATGTAGAAGTAATATCCCTTCGTTTCCTTGGGATATCCAATAAAATAGTACTTATCGGATTTGGGTCCCAGTTTGTCCGAGAACGTCGAACGTAAGCCTCACAACCCCAAATCCTCATAAAAGACATCTGGGCATCTCTCCCAGTCCATATCCTATATGGTGTTGGAACACGGTTAAGTGTGAAGGCTGCTGTGTCTAGAGCATATCCCCAAAAAGACATAGGAAGATCTGTGTGACTCATCATAGACCGTACCATATCTAGTAGGGTACGATTCCTCCTTTCGGATACACCATTCCACTGTGGTGTTCCAGGAGGAATGAGTTGGAGTAGGATCTCACACTCAGCTAGATAGTCACGAAACTCATGGCTAAGGTATTCACCACCTCGATCTGATCGAAGTATCTTAATACTCTTGCCTAGCTGGTTTTGTACTTCATTCTTAAATTCTTTGAACTTTTCAAAGGATTGTGACTTATGTGTCATCAAATACACATAACCATATCTACTGAAGTCATCAGTAAATGTAATGAAGTACCTATAACCATCTCTGGTAGTGACATTGAAAGGGCCACATACATCACTATATATAAGTCCTAACAAATCAGTCGCTCTTTCGCTGTATCCACTAGAGGGAGTCTTGATCATCTTGCCAGTAGGCATGACTCGCATGTCTCATATGATTCAAAATCAAATGAGTCTAGCAAACCATCTTTATGGAGCTGGGATAAGCAATTCTCATTTATATGACCTAAGCGACAATGCCAGAGATAGGTTTGGTTCATCTCATTTGACTTGAACCTTTTGGTACTTATGTTATAGATAGGGTTCTCTAAGTCTAGAATGTAGAGTCCGTTCATCAGAGGTGCACTATAGTAGAACATATCATTTAAGTAAACAGAACAACATTTGTTCATTATTACAAAAGAAAAGCCTTTCTTGTCCAAACAAGAGACTGAAATGATGTTTTTTGTAAGAGCAGACACATAACAATATTCATCTAATTCTAGTACAAGCCCAGAGGGCAGAGATACAAATATGAAACTCGAGTTACATTCGAGTCTAAAGTCTATTTACAACAGGAACATAAATAAAGGAGGCACGACACGCAGGTCGCACATCATATACAATACGCACAACATTAAAATGGCGCGTAGGCCATATTATGAATTACAACACAATTTTAAACCAATCAAATTGGGGTTTTGGGCCATGACCATCACAATATCATACATAATTCTAAATTATGTATTTTACATAAATTTATATAATTTTACTACTGTTTTTATCAATTTTATGAGTCACAACTCCGCGGCGGTCCCGTTTAGCGATTTTCGGGCGCTATCGTGAGACAATGCCCCTTGCGGGGTTAGGGGCAGCGCCCCTTCTCGCAAAATAAATATTACGAGTGTCCCATCTTGATCTAATAGCGCCTTAAGTCGCTGTCCCAAAACAAAATAATTTTGTTTAGGCGAGACCTTGCCGTTTCGGAAGATTTTTCTCGGTATTTGAAGCTTACAAGTGTCCAAGCACTTGTTGCTTCGTCTCTACGAGAAAAATACTCACAAAATCCATAAAAAATAGAAAAATTATAGAAACTTACAGATCTAAATCCTTTTTCATAAAAACAAATACAAACATGTACATGCTTCGCACGTGGCTTTGATACCACTGTTAGCAATTTGAGCCGCAAAAATCGCTTTTTGCGTTGCGGAAACCCTGAATTCTAGCCTCGGATCCGTGCGAAGATATATTAAAAATTAAATCATGTACATGTTTCTACACTAGATCTACCTTAGATCTACCTGAAAAGAGAGTATACCTTTGTCGCGAAACCCTTCGCTTATCCCGCTCGTCCAAAAATTGTCAGATCTCGTAGAGTGTCAAGTGAACACTCCTCTTCAAGTATTCACACGGACAAAAGGTGGAGAAGAACCACTTAGAGTGTGCTAGCACTCTTGGGTGGCTCTGCAATGGAGGATGAGAGGGAGAGAAGAGAAGAGAGGAGGAAGAAGATGATCTCTCGAATGAGTACACAAAATGTAACTCACTACACTAATGTGGCCGGCCACATTTAGAGGTTCTTATACCTCCATGTAATACCAATAGTCATGACTCTTGGTCTCCTTCATGAGGTGGCACACAATGATGTGGCCTTAATGATGTGGAACACTATCATTGGCCGGCCCTATGCCAAGTCACAATGAGGTGACATTTGGTCAAGTCAAACTTGACCCTTCATCTTCCCTCTCAAGTCAAGTCAAACTTGACTCATTTATCTCCGATGGTTGATCAAATCTAACCATTGATTTAAGTCAATTTGATTTAATGAATCTCTATTCATTGAATTAAATTGATTCAATAAGTCATAATCTAAATTAGACTCATTGGACACATGAATCAAATTGAGTCCAACTCAATTAGTCTAATTTGGATTACTCTTAATCCAATTTGGTTCATCAGATGAACCTAATCCTCTTGGTTTATCATATGAACCTATTCTCCATCTAATTGCCCTTTGTGTGTGACCCTATAGGTCCTTGTAACATTGAAAATGCTCCTAAACTCATTTAGAATCATAAGTAATGAGCGATATCTAGCAACACATCATTACTACCCAAGTTACAAGAATGTTGAGATCCAACATCACCTTTGTGACTACTAATTGTGACTCTCACAATATATGATAATGTCCTTCTATCCTTGACATCTAAATTGATTAAATTGAGGCATAGACCGTGGCATCCTCTAATCAATCTATATCTTGAACTCCAAGTAGACTCACTCTAAACAAATGAGCTCAAATCTCATATTGACTCATTTGGACATGGTCATGCACTTAGTGGTCTCACTCTATCAAGAATCATGATGTCACTCCCATCATATAGGAGGGATATATCTCATCTACATCACTCACATCCCTCCGCATAATTTGTTACACACCAGTAATCGTCTTTATAGTCCACAAGTTACGGGTGACGTTTGACGAAGTCAAAGTATGCAACTCCTTATGTAGGGAACCATGGTGACTTCAGGTCCAAGGACTCATAGTCATACTAATAGTCACATGAGAAAATATATGACACTCATATAACGATCCATGATACTTTCTCATGGTGGGTCATTCAGTATACATTCTCCAATGCATACCTATGTGTCAACTTGATATCTCTATATCCATGATTTGTGAGATCAAGTCATCGAGTTCACCTACATGCTAGTCTCATCGCATTAACATTGTCCCTGAATGTTAATACTTGACTAGGAATAATTAAGAGTAGTGTTCTCTATATCATCTCACTATCGATTCAACCAATCGATTGATATAGATAAGAACCTTCTACTCAAGGACGTTATTATACTTAGTTATTTGGCACCAATACAAGTAAGTATAATAACTATAAAGAAATGCCTTTATAAATATATAGGAATATGATACATCGAGTCCATACAACAATCATCATATGATTGGCTCTAGGGCTCTTACAACAACGATCTCCATCCGGTAGGCTCCCTCTCTCTCCCCTCATCCATGTCTTCCCTCTTTGACAAGCAACTGGCCTTGGCCTGCTACGGGTAGCTGCGGGACCTTGCGACTGGCCTTGGCTGGTCGCGACTATCCACGAGACCCTGTGGTTGGCCTTGGTTGGCTGGCCATCGGTGGCCACGCTGACCTTGGTTGCCCGCAGGCACAACTGGCCTTGGGTGACTACGAATAGCTACGGCTAGCCTTGCCTAGCATTGGGAAGCCGCGTCTAAGCTTTGTCAGTCACGGATGGGCTTTGCCGACCGCGCTTGGCCTTGGTCCGCCACTCTTGCCTTTGCCTAACCGTCGGAGTTTAACTAACGAGTTTATGACTGGGTTGAATCAATTTTTGAATTTTGCATCTGGTAATGTTGAGTATAAATGGATGACAATAAAATAAGATGTTTATGCAGAAAAGTTTCTAAACTGCAATAAAGTTTTAGAATACTTTTGTAGACTTAGTTTTACCTCAAATTACTATAATTGAATATGTCATGATGAATCATTCAATGAGGATTATGGATGAAATATATGAGTCTCAGTTAGTGTAAATCGGAGTTATTATAATCAATTAAATCTATATCAGAGGATGATAATTGATGAAACTAGTTAGAATTTCATTCTCGAAACACATGGAACAAGTTCTAGTTGTCCTCTAACAGTTGAATAAATGTTTACTACTTATACATTATCGTTGGAGGAGGTAGAAGTATCAGGTGTTGATAAAACATATCTCCAATTTTAAGAAGTGTTAAGTGCTGCAAAGGAACCATTATGGGCAGGTTGTGACAATCACATTAAATTATCTCTAACCACAAGACTGTTGAATGTCAAGGCAAAGCATATTATGTCTTAAGATTATTTTAATGATTTTGTTCAAGATATTGGAGAGGCATTGGTATGTGATCACATACCGTCCAATGTTTTTTACAGTATGAAAAAACTTATGAAAGAATTAGGTTTTCTAGTGGAAAGAATTAATGGTGGTAAAAAGATCAATACGCTCGCCCCTGACGCCCCCGTCAACCTGTCCCAGGGCCAACATGGAGGAGGTAAATCACGGGCGGCTACTAGCCTTTGGAATAATGACTAGCACATAAGGGAGGCATTTACCTCAGCTTTGCCAAGATTCGAACCCCAAACCTCAGGGTGACAACACCTCATGTGCTAGCCACTAGACCGTCCCGAGGGGACCTAGTGGAAAGAATTAATGTTTACATAGATGGTTATATGTTATATTGGGGAGATGATGAAGATGTAGATGTTATAAATTCTGTAATCAAAATAAGTACAAGACCACCATAAGGAGTTAACAGCGATGTAAATCAGATAATTAGTTATTTTATTTACCTTAAATGCCTAGGGTGCGTTTAGTTCAAATTATCATGTATAATCTCAGTTATGTGACAACCTAAATAATGGTATAATCTAATTTAACATTTACTATATTTCCCCTTGTTCAATTATCTGATTAATTTTTTAAAAATAAATTTAATTTAATTAAATTATTATTAATAATTATTATAATAATATTAATTAATAAGTTAATAATATATATAATAAATAAATATAATTGATTTATAATATTTAAAATTTAAAATCAATGTATATATATTTTAAAATATAATTAGATATGTGATTAACTGATTATATATATTTTAAATTTATATATATTTAGATATGTGATTAAATTTTTTAATTTGTTTCCCTTTTTTACTGTGCTTCTCCCTCATGCTCGATTTTTTCACGCTGACATCTCCCATGCGGCAACACCTCCTCCTCTGCAAGTGGCCAGCGCATCACAAGTCGGTTCTGATCAGTAATCGAAGAGCACGGACGCTTATGAACCATCTCCGTGAAAAGGAAGCGAAAGTGATTGACGTCAGAGGGATCGACGACCTGTTTCTACTTTCTACCCCAATCTCCTCCATGACGGTGTCACGCGACCCCATGGGGTTGGGCAGGATCTACCGCACAGAGCGCATCGTGATGTTGACCTCGATGAGCTCACGAAGGTTGTATGAGGCAAAAAGGAAGATGCCCCTGGAGGCAGCAAGGAAGTAGAGGTCCTCGCTAGGGATTCCACATTCATGACAAGGATCTTGAACCACCGGTCGAAGCAGTCATTAAATCCACATAGTACAGAATCCCTGAGGGGCATCTTCTTGTAGATGAAGAGCCATCCATCACCACGATTGGAGGGTCCCTCATAGAGGCGGTGGAAGTCTTGAGCAGACACGAGAGAGGTGAGTGCCTTGGACACAGAGAAGCTTCGAGAGGGTGAGGCGGAAGAAGATCTCGAGGAGGAGCTCAAAGGGGAGAAGGCAGATGTCGACGACAGTGACATCATGATCGACGTCCCTCATAATTTGCTCCAGCTCTTTTCGAAGGGTAATTTTGAAAAAAAAATATTGATAACCGCAGAATTGTGGAAAACCTAAGGTTTTCAAGGTTTTCTGATTCCGAGTTATATTCCCTGATTGTTGTCGTGGCGGGAATGTTGCATTATCAAGAATCACTGATTACTTAAACCAAATAAGATTGTCGGTGATAACCTACTAAGGTTATAATTAAGTAATAACTCCCAACCAAACACGCCCTTAGGTTACAAAGGCTTTATACATCAAAAACAACTTTTGAACACATGACTTGACATGCAAATCATCAAATAGAAGAGGGGCCCATGTGTCATCCATCAGATCATGAAAATTTTTTGATAAAACATATCCAAAATTTGTAAATAAGACTTGAAACATTAGATTATGGAGGAAGTAACAACTTTTGCACCTATTGTTAATACATATATTATGGATAAAGTAACAACGTTTGCATTATATTATATTAAGCATCACATTATGAGCAAAAGACAAAGAGAGGAAAGAAACAATGAGGGTCCTATTGATGTCAATTTGAAGTCATTCTCAATTTGTAACTATCTTGATTGACCAAGTATACCATATAAGCAGAGATACTTAATTGGTCAAGAATGGCAAGTAGCCCAAACATATAATTTTCTAAATTGTCTAGAAGTATCATCATATTACAAGTTAGTATATATTTTCTGTAATACTATATTTCTTATGTCATAAATTGTTTATATTATAAATTATTATTTTTTATGTTAGGATTTTTTAAAACTTATATTATGAATTGTCGACACAAGAGTTTGATCGTTTATACAAAGAAGAATTTGCACCATAGTTCAAATCATGTATAAATAAACAATCTAAATTTAGTTTATACATATGCAGTCTTTTAACAATTAGCGTATTTAACTTTCGGTTCATGCTAATCAAGCTTACCTTAAACATGATTTGTTAATATATCTATCATTGGGTCCAAAAGTATTGCTACTCATTTGGCTAGTATATTTCATAAATAGATATAATTTTCATACTCAAGAATATAGAATGAGTAATACGACAATGAATATTGGGGGTTGTGTTCAGTCGTTCAATGATAAAAGTGCAAGCAATATTTTTTATGATTTACTGAATGAAATTATAGAAGTAGAATATCCTAATCCAGAAATACGAGATCGCTGGTTTGACCCTATCAGAGGAATGAAGGTGCATCCATGACATAATTAGTTGAAATGAAGCATAAGAAATTGTATAAAATATATGAATCATTTACAACAAATAATTCAAATATTCTATGTTTTATATTCTAGTATGAAACGTAACAAAATTTATTGGTAGCTAGTTTGTAAAACAAAAGCATGAACAAAAAATTGAGAAATGTTGGGAAGACATTGCATATCAACAAAAGAAAGTTATGACTATATTTTAGACCGAGGTATATATTATTCCAACATTACGAGATCTTAGTGGAGTAGTGATAAACGTTATGCAAATGAAATTCATAAGAATGATGATGATGAAGAGGGGAGAGGATGACAATGAAGATAGGGATGAGAAAGACAATGACAATGAAAACTTTGATTTTTGATAATGATATGTTTTGTTATCTTAATTTAACAAAAATTATCATATTTTATTCATCTTGTCATCGTAGTTTTTACACACATTCCGATATCTCTTAGTGAATATAGTAAATTTTTTTAATATTCTTCATTATGCATCAAATTTATAATTTATTTTATCCTATATTTGAATTTTTAGAACATCTTTCGACGGAGTGATCGTAGACGGAGTTTTCACAGCCAGTCAGATTCAGCATTTGTCATCAAGCAAGACCTTCTCATGCACCTTCACCACTACCTTCTATTCACCTTCGCTACTAGTACCCATCCATCATCTTTCCCCAGATACTCGATTATTGAGTTGAAAGGCATTCAAAAGTGTATAATTCCTATAGAGATTTGTAAGTACTAAAAATTAATTTATTTTTTTCAACTATCATAATTTTTAACATTATTTATAACTTTATGATAGGTTTGAAATTTTTGTACATTTAATTCATAAGATTAATAAAGTCACGAATAATCATTAAAAAAAATTTCAATGACTTATACAAACATTGCATTATCCACAAAAGAGATAAGACAAAGTAAATTTAAGATATGTCTTATTCAGTTTATATTTAAATAAAAATAAATGTATATATATTTTTTCTATTGTAGTAATCATTCATTTGAAAATCTAATGAAGAGTTTAAAATAAAAAGAATTTTCAAGAAAAGATTTAGCAATCACATCTAACATATATTTAATCATACCAAGACTAAAGGAAAACATCATCTTATGTCACCGAGTAAATTGGACTATGATCTATAATTTTAAAAAAAAACAAAAAGAGCAAATAAAGGAGTACAAATAAATTAAATTTATAATTCTGAAAACTCATATACAACATCTGTAAAAGACTATCAATATCAATAAATATAAACATGCAAATTGATAATTTTTTTTAATTCTTCCACTATATTTTTAATCTATTTCTTATAATTTTATTATTTCTAACCATATTTTATTATACCAAGTAAATAAAATGGAAGTCATTATATATAGACACTATTACCCAAATATATTGCCCCAGAGATTATGATACGAAAAAAAAAAAGGTGCCCCACAATTTTTCAAAAAATAGAACTTTTATTTTATTTTTCTATTTTAATTCTTTTTTCTTCAGGACCAACCCGATTCAAAGATGAACAATTTTCATTATCCTTTTAGATTCTATATTCCGTCTTTTCATATTGAAGAGTTCTATACTTCTAACTTCGGTCAAGAAATATCTTTATTTTAGATCTAACAGTCACATTATAAATATAGATTATTATCGTCGGATTTTCTTTCTTTCATTAAATATTATATACTATTTTATATTACATTATATAATATATTCTATATTACATTTTTACATTATATATATATTATTACTATTACATACAATTACATTACATATGTATATCATTATTACAACCATATACCACTACGAACAACCAATTACTTGAAATAAAAAAAATTCAAACAAAAAGTTTTATAATCAACAAAAAGAATTGTTAATGAATTTAAGATCCATTATATTATACATATAAATTAATTTAATTTAATTGTGTAAAGAGTAAATATAATATAATAATATCTTTGATGAATTATTAGAAATAAAAAATTATTGATTCACATATTTTCATGATATTTGTTTATTTTGGTTTATTTTCTATTATGAATCCAATAATGAAAATCTTATAAGAAATTTAAATAACTTTCTATTCATATATTAAATATTATGAAATTATACATAAATATATAAATTATCATCCAAATATCCACAATTCAAATACTTGACAAATTTATAAAAAAATTTCTTCCAAATAAAACACATAATTAAAAAATATTGAGCTCCTAAACTACCCACTACGAGCACCCGATTTACCCCAAGCCAATAATCCTAAGCTCAATATTATCCAATCATCCAATCTAATTAATCATTTTTTTTAATTACCCAAACATATAAAATCACTTAAATTATATTAAAAACTAATTCTGGAAATCTAAGAACTCAGATTAGTAATATAAGACAACACGATCAAATTCAAAACACATTACATAACAACAATCTAACTACGACATTATACTTTGGAATTATTTCCAGTAAATAGGCATCTCTAATTAACCACCGAAGCCATACAGAGTCCTTCCCTGCCTCTTTAGCGCGTAGACGACGTCCATGGCGGTGACGGTCTTCCTCCGGGCGTGCTCCGTGTAGGTCACAGCGTCACGGATCACATTCTCGAGGAAGATTTTTAGGACGCCGCGCGTCTCCTCGTAGATCAGGCCGCTGATGCGCTTCACGCCGCCCCTCCTTGCCAAGCGCCGGATCGCCGGCTTGGTGATGCCCTGGATGTTGTCGCGAAGCACTTTGCGGTGGCGCTTCGCGCCGCCCTTGCCCAATCCCTTGCCACCCTTCCCTCTTCCAGACATCGCCGCCTAATCGAGCTCTCGATCGACTGATTTCTGCCCAAATTCGAGGCCGATTTACAGCAAACAAAAAAGATTTTGAAGCTCGAAAGATGAGAAACGTCGATTGAGGAAGAGATATCGGGGATTTGGTGCGTACCTGAAGGCTGCGAGATCTGCGAAACTTGGAGAAAGCGATGGAGTTGGGTCGGGTGCGAGCGGGCTTATATAGCAATAGGGCGATGCGCGCAAGGCGCAACCGTGAGGCGGAGCAGTGTAAAATCTACACCCTTGATTAGCAGGAAACGGACGGCAGATGACGCATTAATAGGGGTCACACGGATCGTTAATGATTTCGCCTTTCCCTCGAAATAAAAAAAATAACAATCAAATTAACTTTTTAAAATTTTATTTTATTTTTTAATTGGCACCGGTAAAAATGGAAGTATGATTAGAATGCGAAGTAAAAAAACACAAATTGACTTTTTCATATTTTAGATGAGATGAGATCTTCTGTCCCTAATTCTTGTATCTCTTTATTGATCAGACGAATTAGATCATATTTTAAAGATGTAGTATAAATCATGAGAATGTCATGACCGTCCGTTTGAAAAAGACATGGGGACATAAAAATCTAGGGACTTGAGATGAGATCCTCGGTCCTCGGATTCTTGTGTCCCTATGTTTCTTTGTCGATCAGACGGATTAGATCACATCTTAAAGATGTAGTGCAAATCATGAGGATGTCATGATCGTCCAATCGGCAAAAGGACATGGGGACATAAAAATCTGGGGACAAAGGATCTCATCTCATTTTGAGATGAGATCCTCTGTCCCTAGATTCTTGTGTCTCTATGCCTCTTTGTTGATCGGACAGATTATATCACATCTCAAAGATGTAGTGCAAATTATGAGGATGTCATGATCGTCCAATCGACAAAAGGACATAGGGACACAAAAATCTGGGGACAGAGGATCTCATCTCATTTTGAGATGAGATCCTCTGTCCCCAGATTCTTGTGTCCCTATGTCTCTTTGTCGATCAGACAGATTAAGTTACATCTCAAAGATGTAATGCAAATCATGAGGATATTATAACCGTCCGATTAACAAAAGGACATGAGGATACAAAAATCTAAGGACAGAGGATCTCATCTCATTTTGAGATGAGATCCTCTATCCCCAGATTCTTGTGTCCCTATGTTTCTTTATCGATCGGATGAATTAGATCACATCTCAAAGATGTAGTGTAAATCATGAGGATGTTATGATCGTCCGATCGGCATATGAAGTATTCTTTTTTTATTTCTATCCAATTATTTTTTTTACATATGAAATTTGAAAAATAACTAATTAACACATAATTTCCATAAATATATCACTACATTATATATAAAAGATCAAAAAACTAAACGATTCTCGAGTTTAATTGTAATTAGAACAACCAAAGCTAATGGGTTGACGAATTTGGACCAGTAAACCCATTAACGTTTTTCAGGGGCCTTTATGTCGGCCTCTAACTTTGTTGATTTTCCAGCCCCAATACGCATTGTATGGGTGTGTTAACCTTAGGGATGTACACAAGTCGAATTGAGCCGAATAGTATGAAGTTCGAGTTCAACTCATTTAAGTTATATTCCGATTCAAGCTTGACTTGAGTTCAAATCGAACTTTTATCACAAGCCTCGAGCTCAGCTCGTTTTGGAATCACCAAGCTCATGAACAGTTCGAGTTCAACTAGTTATTAGCTCAATTATCATAGTTAACGAGTCTAACTCGTTAAGCGAGCTTGGACTCGTTTTCGAACTCGTTTTAGAGCTCATTTTTTTGGCTCATTTTAGAACTCGTTTTGCAGGCTTGCTAAGCGAGCTCGAAAACTTATTTGAATAAATATTCAACAAATCTAACAATTAAAATAATATAACTCAACACATCATTGAAAATCCCAAACTACTACATTAAACTTCCAAACTCAACACATCATTGAACATGTTCACGAGCCGTTTAATCGAGTCGAGCGCAAGTCCGAGTTCACGAGCCTATAAACAGACATATTCTCAAGCCCTTTAAACGAGCCGAGCTCGAGTTGACGAGCCTGTAAATGAACATAATCTCGGACCCTTTAAACAAGCTGAGCTCGAGTTCGAGCTCACAAGTCTATAAATGAACATGTTCACGAGCTCACGAGCCGAATATCCTTGAGCTCGAGCTCGGCTTGAAAAAACTGTCGAGCTCGAAATCGAGCTCGAGCTCGGCTCGATAAGATAAACAAACAAATTTGAACAAACTTTTTATTGAATCGAACTCAGAATAACTCGTGAAAAATTTGATTCATTTACATTCCTAGTTAACCAAATAATTAAATTCATTTATTTAAGGGTTCGTTACATAACCCTTCTTCATTTCTTCATTCCATCTTGCTATATCAATAATGACCATGTTAATTAAATTAGAAAGTCCTCTCGGATGGGCTTAGTGGCTAGCACGTGAGGTGTTACCACAATGAGGTCTAGAGTTCGAATCTCGGTAAAGTCAAGATTGTTAGAATGTATACTAAAAGTCTAGCTTTTGGTATAAAATATTTATCTAGAAATAAGAATCACATTGGTCAAATGTCTACATTTGTGATAAATGTAGTTGTTCAATTAATTTATATTGTAGATAACATGATGTGTGGTGTCACACACAGAAGATCATGTTATCAGTACCTTATAAATTATAAACAGTAGCTCACAACCAAAATGGAAAGGAACAAACCATTAGAAGGTCGTAGTGTAATTAGGTATCAGTTTATCTTGACTGTATAATTACACTAGTACACTTAGAGTGTATTGAGTAGGACCATTTGAGGTCATTTCTTTTATACTGATTTTATAAAGAAACAAAGACCTCGGTTATTATGGAAGTGTGTGCTCTTAATCCTAATATAATAACAAGCACATATATTTGATATTTATTTTTTAATTTATCAATGGGTGAGATTTAGTTCGATGAATCAATAAGCCCGATAAGTTGGGAAATGGTATCACTTATAGTGTGTGTTGTTGATTATAGAAGGAAACTGTGTCCTAGAGATACTAGGTTGATAATGTCTTCAAGAGGAACTCATAAGGATTATCATGTTAAACCCTGCAGGTGGACCTAGTCCGACATGATGATAAGGTTGAGTGGTACTACTCTTGGACTAAGATATTAATTAAATGAGTTGTCAGTAACTCACTTAATTAGTGGACATTCGATATCTTAAACACAGGGAGACTAACACACTCATGATAAGAAGGAGCCCAAAATATAATTTGGGATTGGTGCGGTAGTTCAATAATAGTTCTCTAGTTGAATGAATTATTATTGATAAAATTAAGTTGTGTGTTCGGGGCGAGCACGGGATGCTTAATTTTATCGGGAGACCAAAACCAATTCCTCCTCTCGGTCCCTATCGTAGCATCTTAATTATAGAGTACTATACCCACCTATACCCACCTTCTTACCCATCCTATAGGGGCCGACCAAGCTAAGGCCGACGATGGGTATGTTCATGGGTGAATTCATGTGGCCGGCCCTATTAAAATAAAAAGGAATTTTAATTTTAAAATTTTTCTTATGTGGATAATATAATTTAAAAGAGAGTTTAAAAATTTAAATCCTTCCTTTTATAAGATTCTACAAAAGATTAAGAGAAGAGTTAAAATCTCTTTCCTTATTTGTAGATTAAAAGGTTGATTTTAATTTTGGTAAAAACTTTCCTTTTAATTATATTCATGATTTAAAAGAAAGTTTAAAAATTAAAAATTCTCTTTTATTAGTTTCTACAAAAGATTAAGAAAAGATTTAATATCTTTCCTTATTTGTAGATTGAAAGGAGATTTTAATTTTTAGAGATAACTTTCCTTTTTGAAAATTATCCACATGTTTAAAAGAAATATTTTAATTTATAAAATTTCTTTTTATTAACCAATCATGAAGGGATTAAAATTATTGGAGAAATTTTTATAAATTTCTAGAAACAAATTAGGAAGTTTTAATTTTTGTTTTAATTAAAACTCTCCTTGTTTTGGGGAGAAGAGTGGCCGGCCATTATAATTTGAAAAGAGAAAATTATTTTAATTAAATAAATTTTCCATTTCAATGGCAAAAGAATTAAGGAAGTTTTTATTAAAATTTCCTTATTTGCCAAGACCGAGGATTATAAAAGAGGGGGTAGAGGAGGCTTCAATGCTAACAACTCTATTATTTTTCTCCCTCTTTTCTTCCTTGGGTGTGGCCGGCCCTTTCTTTCCTCTCTTCTCCTTTGTGTGGCCGAAACCTTCTCATGGTGGAGATAGCTTTGGTGGCCGGAACTAAGAAGGAGAAGAAGGAGAGAAAAGAAGCCTCTTTTCTAGCATCCCTTGGAGCATGGTGGTGGTGGCCGAACCTCTTCATCCTAGGAGAAGTTTTGATGGCCGAAACTTGCAAGGAAGAAGAAGGTGATTGGTGGTTTCTCATCTCGGAAGATCGTTGCTCACACAACGTCCGAGGTTAGAAGAGGAATACGGTAGAAGATCAAGAGGTCTTTCTAAAAGGTATAACTAGTAATTTTTATTTCCGCATCATACTAGTTATTTTTGGAAATAATACCAAATACAAGAGGCATACGATTCTAGAGTTTAGAATTTGTTTTCGATATAGTGTTCTTTTGTTTTTTTTTTTCCTTGTGATTTGATTGTTCTTTTCGGTTAACCTAAAGTTATTTTAGGAAATTAAATATTAGCTTTCCATAAAAGATTTTGTCTAGTCGGTGGTGGTTGCTCCCATATCCAAGAAGGTCATGTGCCTCGCCACGTCAGTACTGGGAACCAATTATGGAAATTAATATTTAATGGAATTAATAACTTAAGGTGATTTGAGTCAAACGTGTTAAGTTCCGCAGGAGACCCAAGTCAAAACCTAAAAGAACGAATAGATTAAGTTTTGGATCAAACGTGTTAAGTTCCGCAGGCGATCCAAAATTTAATTTAAAAGAACACATGGTAGCTAGGAAAAGGTTCAGACCTTTGTACAAAATTTTTGTACAGTGGAACCTCTAGGTTTTCCGAGTAGCAACCAACAAAGATAAATACATCCCCTATGTACTAGTCACTATTCCAAAGATTAGTAACCGCCCGTGATTTACCTTCTCCGTGTTAACCCTGGGACGGGTTGGCGGGGGTACTGGGAGCGAGTGTATTCGCCTTTGCCACAATGTTAATTAAATTAGAATAGACGTGTTGCTTTAACATTAAATAGGAAATACTATCACAATTAATATAGTATAGGAATTTTACTTTTTTAAATTTGTCCCAACAAGGTATTCAGTTGGTTAGAGGGAAGCAAATATGCTACAATAGAGTAAGGATCAATTTATAGTGCATAACAAAAAAAAAATGAATTTAAGGACAAAAATTAGATAAAAAAATTTCGTCCCAAATCTGCAATAAATTTAGCAACAAAACAAGAAATCATCACTAATTATGAATGAATTTGTTGGATCGTAGACGTTCGATAGAGGGGGGGAGGGGGCGGGGGTGAATATCGATTAAAAAAATTATCAAGAATATGCAGCGGAATAAGTAAAGCGAAAAAGAAATGACACGAGTAATTTTTTACTTGGTTCAGAGCCTGTGTCGATTTCTACTCCAAGGCTCGCACACAAGGGTGCTTTCGATGGACAATCACTAATAATTTGAAATGTAGATTACAAAACAAGTACAAGAATTATTAGAGAATGAAAGAACCGACAATAAAAAACAATTACAAACAAACTAGCAATTTGTCGAAGAGCTTTCGCAGCGTCGCAGGAGTGCAGAAGAGCAGATCGTGAGTTGTTGTTGGAGCTCCGCCTTTGACCCTCCTTATATAGGAGGCTCAGGGCGCCTCGACCATGACATAGCCGACCCAACCAGGAGACTCCACGTGGCGGCGATGAGAAGATGATAGAATTTGCCTCCAGGCGCCCGGGTATCTCCTGAGCGCCTGGGTACCTCCCGGGCGCCCGGACCCAAGTTTTCCAGCAAACTCCTTCCTGCAAGAAAAACTTTAGTCCGAGATAATTATACCCTGCAACACAGATTGTTACCACAATTTTATAGATAAGAAAAATAATAATTAGATTTCGTCTCTCTGAGACCGAAATCTAGTCAAGATCTCGACTTAGAGTTCCGAGATGGTTCTAAGTCGGATCGGTGCCTAAGTTCCCTTCCCGGGAACGCGTCCTCACAGTCACTCCCCTCTAGTGACTTACCTCCACTTACCTGCCAGACGTCTGGTCAGCCCTTCAACCCGTTTGGACTTCGTGCCAGCTATCCGGTCAGCCCGTCGACCTAGCTGGACTTCGTGCCAAACGTCCGGTCAGTCCGTCGACCAGTTTGGACTTCGTGTCAGCTATCTGGTCGGCCCGTCGACCTAGTTGGGCTTCGTGCCAGACATCCAATCAGCCTGTCGACCTGTCTGGACTTCTCCTGCACACTCGGTCAGAGTGTTAGATCAACAGCAAAACTAACTTAACCTATTTTGTCATTAATCAAAACCTGGATTAGACCGTTAGTGTTAACGACACCAACAATCTCTCCCTTTTTAATGGAATGACAACTTGGTTAAGTTAGTGTAAAATGCAAGTAAAAACAAGCATTAACAGGTTTTTAAGTTAGTTTTTATTTTCAATTTGTTTTAGCTAACTTAACCACCCTAACCCTCCCCCTTTGACATTCATCAAAAAGAAACATTGATCTAAAATATAAAATCTTTGCAAAAATAATGTAAATATAAATCAGATCGACTCAGGGGAAAAGTATCTCTTAACCTTTTTAAAAATAGCTAAGTTGTGAAAAAGATTGTTAAGTTAGACAGATAGCTTTGAAGGAATACTTTTTAACAAGTTTTAGCTAGATTTGAAAAAATGGTTAAGTTAGAAAGATAATTTAATAACTTTTTATTATATATTTATTAAAGAAAAAGGTTAACCAAATTTTCAAAACCTTTAAAACATAAGTTTTATAAAGGTAATTTTACAAAATATTTTCAAAATAGTTTTGTAGGTTGAAAAGATTCAAGTTTTAAGGAAAACTAATTTGAAGAAAAACTTAATTTATAAAAAGTTTTCAAAATCCAACTATGTAAAATCAGGTTTTGAAAAATCTAATTTTTAAAAGAATTTTTAAAAACTCACTTTGTAAAGTTTTAGCTTTTAAATCAAATTTTCAATATTAAGTGAACTCCATTTTCAATTCCAATTTTCAAACACTAAGTCAAAAGTAATCTTTAATTTTCAATTTCCAAAAACTTAGTTCGTAAATTTTGACAAAAAAATTTAACTAAGGTAGATCCAATTTTCAAGTTTAATTTTTAAAATAAAAAAAAACTTTTAAGATTAAAAAAATGAACTATGTTAGTTTCAAAATGTTTTTTTTAAGAAAACTTTTAATTTTAAAAAAATTAATTTCTCCCCCTGAACTTGATATACAAAATCTGTCTAACCAGTTAGCTACTTACTGACTATTCAGAGGATAGCAGCTTTCACTTGGTTAGTCAAGTTAAGTCTAAGTATCAGTTAGTATTTGACTAAACCGAATGACTTAACTTGATTACTATTTGTTTGTTATTTAACGCCCAGACTTATATTGATGTACTGATATAAACATCTTAAGTCCAGACAATCTGCCTATGCATCTCACCCCTTTTTATGTTTGGCAATTACAAACAGGGGAATCCTAGGGTGTTGGTGAGATGCTCAAGTACTAGCCCTAGGGGAACATGATTTCTAAGGAATTATTCTAGTCTAAGGCTAAACCTTTTTGAAATTCTAAAAATAGGAAATTTTGAAAACATAACACTATTTTACCTTAGAATTTGAAAGTGCTTATTTTTGAAAATAATTTTAAAATTCCTAATCTATTAGGCACAATAGACTAAATCATTTTCAAGATTAATATACACCTAAGTAAATGTAGTCCAGAATATCATAACTCAAAGTCAAAGTCAAGGTACAATGATCATGATGAAATGTACATAGTGGTCAAGATGTCTATCAAGATGAGGAGGGGTGTGATCTGGGTGGTCCGGCTCCAAAAGAACGGAACATCTCGATCAGCTCAGCGTGACGAGCCTGGGCATCCTAGCGAGAACTGGATAGATCGCGTAGAAGGTCCGAAATATCCTGCCGAAGACTCATCATGGATAGCTCGAGTCCAGTAACTCGATCGCCTAGAGTGCGATGTGCAGGATGAGGTGCTCGGCCTGGAGGTGGAGGTGGTACCAGAGCCGGAGCGTCCTCGCCGAATAGCACAATCATAAACTCATCATGCTCTGCCGTCTCCTGGGCATCTGGGTCTGGCTGGTGTTGTGGCCCCCTCCGCCAAGACATGACGCCATCATCATCATCTATGTGGACACCCGCTAATGAGAAGCTCCTAGGTCCTATGACGTCGAACTCAGTCATGACCCGAACATTACCTCGGGTGACGTCAATATGTAGGTGTGCGAAATATGCCGTCAAAATATGACAATACGGCATATGAACTCGAGCGCTGGTGACATATCCAGCTGCGTAGATAATGGTCTGAAATATATGTAGACTAATATCTATATCTAATCTATGGGAAAGTGCGTACAAAAGAAAGGAATGGAATGGACGCATCATCGCTATGTCCCAAGTGGATAGTGGTAATATGCAGTAAACTAAGACCCTATAAAGTGCATAATCATGAACTCGAAGGCCAACTGGCCTAAACATAGTGACGGTGGGTACACGCTCCCCTCCGAAAAAATACGAATAAATCGTATCTAGGGTAAAGCCTAGGTGAGGCCAGTAAAGCCCAAACGCGGCCACCCAAGGCTAGCTGCAGCCAACCAAGGTTGCTCATGGCCAGCCAAGGCCAGTTGCTTGTCAGAGAGGGAAGACAAGGGTGAAGGAAGAGAGAGGGAGCCTACTGGCTAGAGATCGTCGTCGTAGGAGAGCAATCGCCGCCACCTTTTTCACCAAAATGTGGGTCAATCTATCGGTTGATCGATTGAATCATCTTGAATTACCCTAATCAAGTCCCAAACCCCTAAAATCAACATCTGGTCAACCATGACCTGTTGGGATATCATGCCTAGCATCCGATCACCCCTCGACCTGCTAGGACTTCCTCACCAAGTGTCTGATCATCTCTTTGACCCACTTGGACTTTTCTCCTTGTGCCAAGTATTCAGTCAAACCTTTGACCTACTTGGACTTCTCTATACCAGGTGTCTGATCAACCTTGCCCCACCTAGATTTTCACGTGTCTGGCTTCACTCATCAGGACTTCTCTTCTGCCTAACTTCACTCACTAGGACTTTCACCTAGCTTCACTCACTAGGGTTTTCATACTGCCTAGCTTCATTCACTAGGTCTTTCACCTGGCTTCACTCACCAGGATTTTCCAACTGTCTGGCTTCACTCACCAGGACTTCTTCTCTACCTAGCTTCACTCACTAGACCTTTCACCTGGTTTCACTCATCAGAATTTTCCATCTGCTTGGCTTCACTCACCAGGACTTTCTATCTGTCTGGCTTCACTCACCAGGACTTTCCAGTCAAGTATCCAGTCAGTCTTGACCTACTTGACTCTTCTTCACATCTAACTGGCCAACCTTGACCAATGGAGAATTGCACCAACAATCTCCCCATATGAACAATTGCACCTGCAATCTCCATGTATTGTTAATGTATTGTCAAACATCGAAACACAAATATCAAGACTCAAGCTTGAGCCTTCTCAAGTTTAGTCAACAAAGTCAACCTTGACATAAGGAATATTGTACCAACAATTAGAGGTATTCATTTGGATTGGTTCGGGTTATTTGGATTATTAGGTTCGAGTTATTCAGATTTTATAATTTTCTAAATCCAACCAAGAACCAAACTAAATTAACTATAAACTAAATTGAATTACTCAAAACTAATTCAGGTTATTCAGTTCAGGTACCAATTAACCCAATTTTTTTTTCATTTTAAATTTTCAATGTTCTTCAAATAAATAAACTCCAAATAATTTACATTTAAAAAAAATAAACTCCAAATTTCATAAAATAGTTTTATTCAATATATGAAAAAAACCTGCACATTCTAAATATTCCAAAGATTATACTAAAAAAACTATAAAATATATATTAATTCCTTATTTGGTTTTTGGGTGGGTTATTTGGATGGGAAGCTATATCCAAAATCAAACCATTAGCTCAATTAATATTTTGGGTTAGTTCATTCAACCAATCCGAATTTCATTTAATCGAACCAAATAACCCAATTGCTATTTAGATTGGGCGGCTTAATGGATTGACCCGGATAATGAACACCCCTATGCATGATCACATACCGCCCAATGATTTTTATAGTATGAAAAAACTTATGAAATAATTAGGTTTTTCAATGGAAAGAATTGATGTTTGCATTGATGGTTACGTTGTATGCTATATTAGGGAGATGATAAAGATGTAGATGTTTGTAAATTCTACAATCAAGATAAGTACAAGAGCACCAGAAGGGGTCAACAATAACGTAAATTATATAGTCAGTTATTTTATTTGCCTTTAAATCCTAGGTTACAAAGTCTTTATTCATTAAAGGCAACTGATGAACACATGACTTGACATGCAAATCATCAAATAGAAGAGGGGATAATATGTCATCCATCAAATGTAGAGGCATGGAAAATTTTTGATAAAACATATCTGAAATTTGTAAAGGAGACTTGAAATATTAGATTAGGTCTTTATATTAATGGATTTGCTCATTTGGCAAATTATGAAGAAATTATTCTTGTTGGTCAGTTATCTTAACTCTGTATAATCTTTCACCTGAGATGTATATGAAAATACCCTATATATTTTTAATATTGGTTGTGCCTAATCTGTAAAATCTAAAATAATTACTAGATGTTTATATGAAACCACTGATTACAGAACTGAAATAATTATGGGATGAAGGTTTCCTACATAGGATGTTCACGCAAATCAAATGTTTGTAATGAAGGTTACTTTTCTTTGGATCATAAATAACTTTCCGAGTTATGGTATACTATCTAGTTAGAGTACCACTAGGATCTTAGGATATCCAATATATTTGGAGATATCAAAGTCAATTAGATTGAAAAATAGGAAGAAACCGAGTTATTTTGATTATCATAGACAATTTTTACCATCAAATCATAATTTCAGAAAGAATAAAGATGAATTCACTAAGAATAAAATTAAAAGAACACCTCTGTCATTGAGATTAACAGGTCAACAGTTTTGGTTCAGCGTGTTTAACTTTCCATTTATTATTAAAGAGTCACATGATACAACTTACGAATATGGAAGTACACATAAATTGACTAAACGGAGTATGATCCTGTCTGGAATCTGAGTCAGATGAAGGCCAGTTAAGGTGTCGTCGGTTGACGGAGAGGTGACTCGGGACATTTGCGTATGTACATCGGAAAACAAACCCCCATGTGAAACTGAAGGACGGCGGTGACCTACCCGGTGGTACTTAGGCTTTGCGCACACTCAGACAAGCACACGGAATGTTAGAGATCATAAACCAGGGAAAAAGTCTCTGATGCAGGCCCTCCGACGCTTAAGTCAAGTACTTTTTCCCTAGAAGAATAGTGTACGAAGGGAAAAGAACTGTAGAAGATAAGTGTGAATGTACGAGAAAGCGTACCTGCTCAAGGGAGAGGGCCTCCCTTTTTATATGACCGTGCGTACCTCTGGGAATTGACCGATGTCAGAAAATGACGGGTGTCAGGGCCTGTCGGGTGATGGAGGATGCATAACACCCTCCTATGGACTGAAAGAAGGTTCCATTCGCAGATGACAGCAGACCATTAGAATATTTCTTGACATATGCCAGATATTGTCTGATAGGCGGTTACGATTCCCTGATATTGTTGTCGCCTAGTGCCTTTTGTCCCGCCCGGATTTAGCTATGGGCAGCTTGGGATGGCTGTTAGGATGTGGCACATGGCTCAAGTCTTAATGAGGGAGACAAGCTGAGACTAGGGTTCCCTCCTCCACGCTTGGAGTACTGGAAGGTCAGCCGGGGGCTATCTTACTAAAAGTACCAGGCCTGTCTATGCAGATCTGGTTGAGGGAACCAGACAAATCGAGGAAGGTCGGGCCTTACTCCAAGCTATGCCTTATGTCCCTGATCTGGAATCCTGATCTGTAATCCCTCGATCGGGAATTATGCGGCTGATGACGTCAAGCGGTCCAACTCTTTTTCCTAACTGCTGACTGTCACGTCCCCTTAACTTCTGATTGTCACGTCCCCTTGACTTCTGACTGTCACTTCCCCTTGACTTTTAACTGTCATGTCTTCTTGACTTTTGACTGTTACGTCCCCTTGACTCCTGATTGTCACACCCCCCTTGACTTCTGACTGACACGCCCTCTTGACTTTTGACTGTCACATCCCCTTGACTTTTGACTGTCATGTCTCCTTGACTTCTGACTGTCTGACCCTACTGGACCCCACCTTTATACACCGTATCAGAGTATATTTTAGAATTTACTGTATTAGTTTAGTTATTTAATTTATTATAATCTTGATGTAATGCATATTAAGAAGAATGCTTTTGATAATCTGTTAAATACAGTGATGGATATTAACAAAAAAATCAAAGACAATCTGAATGTAAGAAAAGGTATGTGACTCGTTTATACAAGACTCACTCTTGATGTCAATGAAAGTAGTAGGCACCAAAGATAAAAATAGTTTATACATTGAACAAGGATTAGAGACGTGTTGTTTGTAAATGGTTAAAATTATTAAAATTTCTAAATGGTTATGTCTCTAATCTTGGAAGGTGTGTCAATATGAAGAAATGTAAATTGATTAGTTTGAAAAATCATAACTGTCATATATTCATGCAACAGCTCATTCCTATTGCTTTTAAGGAACTCTTACCAAAATTTCTTTAGGGTGTCATTATCGAGTTAAGTATTTTTCTTATATGATATTTGCTCAGTAATTTTGAGACATTCATACATGGAGATGTTAGATAGAGACATTCCAATTATTTTGCTTAATTTGGAAAGGATATTTTCACCCTCATTTTTTTATTCTATATAACATCTTTTGGTTCACTTACCATACAAGACCAAAGTTGGAGAACCTATCCATTTTCAATAGATGTATCCATTTAAAAGGTAAAATCTTCATCTTCTATACTTTGACAATCTAAAAGCATAAAAATTATTAATTTTATTATATATTAATATCTCATACAATTTGTTTTATTACCATAAGATTCCTATATTATTTGAAAAAAAAGGTGAAAAATAAGGCACGAGTTGAAGCCTCTATCATTAATGTATGCATTATGGAGAAAGTAACAACTTTTGCATCATATTATGTTAAGCCTCACGTTTTGAGCAAAAGATGAAGAGTGGGAAGAAATGATAAGGGTCCTATTAATACCAATTTGAATTCATTTTCAATTTTTAACAATCTTGATCGACCAAATTGACCTTGTAAATAGAGATACTTAACTGCTTAAGATTGGCAAGTAGTCCAAACATATATTTTACTAGATTATCCAAAAGTATTATTATATTATGAGTTAGTATATATTTTCTATAATCATATATTTCTTATGTTATAAATTGTTTATGTTATAATTTATTATTTTTTATAGTAGGATTTTTTAAAACTTATATTATGAATTATTGACACAAGAGTTTGATTGCTTATATGAAGAAGAATTTACACCATAATTTAAATCATATGCAAGTAGACAATATAAATTTGGTTTACACATATACAAAATTTTAACAATTGGTGTATTTGACTTTCAGTTTATGCTAATCAAGCTCACCTTAAACATGATTTGTTAATACATCTGTCATGAGGTCCAAAAATATTAGTACACACTTAGCTAGTATATTTCATAAATAGATATAATTTTTATATTCAAAAATATGAAATGGGTACATGAATAGTGGGGGTTGTGTTCAATCATCCAATGATAGAAGTGTAAGTAATGATTTTTATGATTTGCTAGATGAAATTATAGAGGTAGAATATCTTGGCTCAAAAATATGAGTTATTCTATTCATGTATCATTGGTTTGACCCTATCAGAGGGATGAAGGTGCATCCATGATATAATTAGGTTGAAATAAATCATAAGAGATTATATAAAAGATATTAACCATTTGTATTTGCACAACAAACGATTCAAGTATTTTATGTTTTATATCCTAGTTTGAAACATGACAAAATTTATTAGTGGGTTGTTTGTAAAACAAAAGCACGAAAAAAATTGAAAAACGTTAGGAAGATATTACATATCAACAAGTTGTTAATGCATTTTAGACCGAGGTATATATTATTCCAACGTTACGAGATCTTAGTGGCGTAGTGATAAACGTTGATACAAGTGAAATTCATGAGAATCATGATGATGAGGAGGAGGAGGATGACAATGAGGATGAGGATGAGAATGACAATGAGAACTTTGAGTTTTGATAATGATATCTTAATATAATAAAAATTACCATATTTTATTTTCATATATTCTACTACTTTTTTTACAGGTAATTTAGTTCTAATCTACAAATTTATAAAACTCATAGCTAAATTAGTTATCTATCAAGTGTCTCATTTTTAAATTTATATTGTCACGCCCCCAAAGGAGTCCCTGTCCGAAGAAATTTCGACAACATCTCCCCTGTACGGCGGACAATCTGAAGCATTACTACATCACCATATACCTCAGCCACATGCGGCTGGAATAGATAACAATATAGAAATAACATAACCATGCAATTAATAGACACAGCCAACCTGGCTGGACATAAATAAATAAAAACAACCACACAGTTAACAACAACTCACACGACTATAAACATGCACATCGGAAGACACAAAATAATACGAACGTAAAACTAACAACGACACTAGCAAAAATGTCTGCAACCACCAGACTAGACTCTAAAAACACATCGACTTGTTCAAAACCAAAATACACAAAACTAATATACATCCAAACAGTGACAAGACCCAAAAGAAACTATCCTCGAGTGTGACGTGGGACCGGCAGCCGAGACTCTCCAAGCATCCATGACTCATCTATCTGTTACCTGGCGAAAGAAAACCATTTTTACGGGGTGGTGAGTATTGGAACTCAGCGGGTAAGGAAAGAGATAGTGCATGAACATAACATCTAACTAGAAAGTGAGCCAAGAGTATACAGTCTCATAAAGGAATAGCAGATACTACAATAGAACCCAAAATAAATGCTCATACCTGGAACCATATCCTAGGCTAAGTATAGTAGGTCAGAACTGGTACTAATCTGCTACAGTACTGCTCATAACTATAGAGGTAATAAGCAAGGTATATACAAATTTCCAATGACTAAACATCGAAAACGAGAATATATCTCAACACAAGCATATCAGCATATGTGAACAACAGTAGTAAGTAAGCAATAAGAGCATATATAAACAGCAGCAATCATAGCAAATATAATAACAACAGCGTATGCACAGATGGTCACTCCCGCCCACCTCTCCGCACCATGACCCCTGTATGGTCGAGAGGCCGGGTCAGTGACAGACTGTACACCACTCCAGCTACCACTCACACAAGTGGCCGAGGGGACAGTTGCATAGTAGCTAACTAGCTACGTCTGCGATGGGGTCCCTGCTGCTCGTACTCCAGCTACCACTCACACAAGTGGCCGAGTGCGGCAAGACAGGACAAGCGACATCAACTCCAGCTACCACTCTCACGAGTGGCCGAGGATGCGGCATGCATGCAATGACATGATGTGAACAATGCAACAGTCATCATATATATATATAAGCAGAAACAGGTATGCTACATGAAGCCAGCATGCTCAACATCGTACATAAATAAGCAACAGTCAAAATATACAAACATGGTATCTATTATCTGCTACTGATCATGGACAAAAACAAGAGACTGTATAGATATGGAACGAATTTCTCAAAGATTGCGTGGAAGTATCAAGCACAGGAAAGTAAGAGTGGAGTCAAGGTAAGGCAGTTCTTATCCAAAAATAGCTCATGCACCAAGTTAAAAGGACTAAAGAGACAAAGCAAGAAATACTCGCCTTTAATATATAGCTCGAGCTAAACAATCCCCGCGTCGGAGTGCTCATCCCGAAATGACATCCTGTAAATTATATATTGTACAACTTAGCTAATTTCATAAGCACCAACTAGCCAAGCTCAAACCCAACTTAATTAGGGGAAAATCCCAATCCAACTATAAACCTCAATTCATCTAAATCCATCCAGAAATCTGAGACTATCTTGCCCAAAATAGAACCAACATCGAATTCGATTACAACCCATTGAATCTAAGCTAGAATTTCCGAATCACCATAAAACAAAGAAATATTGTAACCCACCTAAATCTGTTCTAGGCGGCCGAAAATCACCAAGAAGAAGAATAACCCTCATCTCCATCAAATCCCAACCTTCCATCCTTTCCTTTGGTCACCACCGAAAGAGGCTTCCCAACCCCTTAAACGACTCCCAAATCCTTACCTACAAGAAGAAGTAATACTTGCCAACATACATGCACAATAATTAATTGAACCTTTACGGAAAATGAGACATCATCAGATGGTTACCTAACTACATTTTTATGATGTTTCAGTCTAATCATGCATAGCTAGAGAAAACAAAAAAACAACTATTAAATCTACACCAATTCCCTTACTTCCAAGTCCGTACTAGAATTTCAAACCAATACGAAGGAGTGTTCACAATATTGAAAATGACACACATCCTACCAAATCTGTTACAAAGTTACTACTATCTTGAAGAAAACAAGATGACTTCGAAATCGATTCTCAACCTTCAAGTCTACTGTGAAATCTCAATCCAACAGGCCACAAGAGAACCAACATCAAACTCAATTCATAGTCTTCCAAATTAATCTAGAATTCAAAACCAGTTTGCCACAACCAGTCAACATCGAAGACAAATTTCCGATCTATAAATCTGCCCAGAATTTCAAACTATGTTGCCGAAAGAGAACTACATCAAGTTTGGTTCACACATCCAAATCTGTCCCAAAACCAAGCTACTAGGAGAAAGAATACTTGCCGGATCCGTTGGGGCACAACATGGAGGGAAGAGGATCGGCGGTTGTGGTCTGTGAGGTCTCGCAAGAGGGAGATCGGCATGGCTCCGAGAGAGAAGAGAGGCCGGCGGTGGAGGCTGTTGTTGGCCGACGAGGAGGTGGCGATGGCACGGCGCACAGCGTCGCCTACGCGTGCGAGTGCGAGAGGGAGGAGGGTCGGCGGCGTCGCATGAAGAAGGGGAAGGTTTTCGCCGATTAAGGTTAGGGCACGGGCAGGTTTTTATAGAAAAGGAAAAAGAAAACATTTAAGAAAATTAAATATTTCCTCATTTAAATTAAAATATTTAAACAGACTTTACCTTGATCCAATAATTTATCCCCTTAATCTATGTCTTACAAGCTCCAATTAAATCTCAGAAAATTTCTAAAATTTCCTAAAAATTTCGTTAAGGCTATTAGCTTATTAAACCTTATTATTTAATTATTATTTAGCTCAGTATTTTACATATATATTTTATCTATTAATGTTCTACATTTTTTCTATATATTATTAGAGGTGACATCTTGTTGTCACAGATTTCACATACATTTCGAGCTCTCCTAGTAAATATGATAAAATTTTCAATGTTCTTCATTATGTATTAAATTTGTAATTTACTTTATCCTAGATTTAAATTTTCAGAATATGTTTCCATGGGATGATCGTAGATGGAGTTCCCTGGGCCAGTCAGATTTAGCACCTACGACTGTACCGAAGTCCCCCCCGGATCAAGTAGGACCTTCTCATGCACCCTCACCACTACCTTCCATTCACCTTCGCCACGCCAATCGCCGATACCCATCCTTTCCCTAGACACTCAGTTGTTAAGATGTAAGACATTCGAGAGTGTATAGTCTTTGTAGAGATTCATAAGTACTAAAACACAATTGTTTTTTCAACTTTCATAATTATTTAACATTATTTATTTGTAATTTTATGATAGGTTTGGAATTTTTGTGCGTATTATTCATGAGATTAATAGAATCATGAATAACCATTGGAGAGGAGATTTAATGACTCATACAAGTACTCTAGCACCCACAAAAGCGATATGGTGGAGCGAGTTTAGGGTATATCTCATTCATTTTATATCTGAAATAAAAGTGAATATATAATCAATTATGTTTTTTCCATTGCAGTGGTCATTCACTTGGGACCCTAGCGATGAGTTTGAAATAAAGAGGATTTTCAAGAAAAAGTTTAGCGATCACATATGACATGTAGTGAATCATGCTAAGACTAGGGGGAAAAATCCACCTAGTGTCACCAACGAAAATTAGACTAGGATCTGTAATTTTTAGACAACCGAAGAGAGCAAATAAAGAAGTCAACATAATAGGTTAAATTAAGCTTATAATTCTGGAGACTCATTTACGACATATATGGGAGGCTCTATCAATATCAATGAGCATAGATGCGTAAATTGATAATTTTTTAACTCTCCCATTATTTTTTAATCTATTTCATATAATTTTATTATTTCTAACAATGATTTTTTTAGACCAATGAAATAGGGCGATAGTCATTATTTATGAAAACTTTTACCCGTACATTTAAAAAAAAATACAACTCTTAGTGCAGAAGAGCTAAACATTAAGGTTTGGATTAATCTTGGATCTTAATTTAAGATTATATGCATTTCTAAAATATTGTCATTCTAAATTTAATTTATTTTTTCTCATTGCAATGCAGGAGAAATATGATGAGCTAGAGCTAGCAAAGAGAATTTCAGGTGTTATTGATGATAATGAGGGATCTGAGCCGTTTATTGATAATAATTTGGATTTATAGCTGAAGGTGAATGGGAGCTTGAAAGGAGGAGGAGGGATATTGGGAATGGATTCTTTGAGTAGAACCCAAAAAGTTGGTTTTAAATCTACTTCCATCCCACCGGTAGTAATGACACAGATACATAACTTGACTGAAGAGGTTAGCCATTTGAAGGACATAATATTGGAAAGAGATCAAGAAATAAGAGAAATACATCAACAACAGGACTATATTCTTCAACATCTTTAGTTAGGCTCTGGTCCAAATCAGATTCCTCTCGGTTTTGGTGATGATGGTGATGGTGATGATGATGATGGTAATGGTGGTGGATGTGGTGATGATTCTTCATAAATTTGTTTTGTATGATTGTTATTTATCTTATAATTAGTGTTGTTTGATTGAGTTAGTATTGTTGATTTATTTTGAATAGAGTTTTACAATCAAGGAAGGTGGTGGTGATTGAAAATCCATATCGGAGGAAGTAAGTCTTTATGTTGTTAGGATTTTGTTACAGTTGCTTCTATATTTTGATCTTACCATGTTTTGCATGTTATGACATGTTACTTTTCATGTCATGTCATGTTTTGCATGCTTGTGACTTGTCTACTACTAATCCATGCAAAGTAACTATATGTTTCAATGCTTTTATTATATGTCATGGAGTATTTGATACATGTATTTCTTATTACATGACTTGTACATTTTTTATTTGTTGTTATGTTTAGTTGTAAGTTTCATGTATATATGTTTCATGTAATCAAGGATAAATGACATCTTTTGGCATCCAAGATTAGAACCAATCCTAAGATTTGGGGTACAAACCTAAGGCTAAGAAGGATATGACATCTTATCATAGGGTTCCATATAGTTATGGAATCAACCCTAGATCTAGTGGCCAAGTCAAAAATACAAGGGAAGTTACCCATAGAAGTATTTTTGAAAAAACTAATGTGACTAAGACTTCTAAGAAGTCAAAGAGAGTCACCAAGAAGGTCATAGAGAAGTTGTCCCTAGAATTGACCTAGAGAAAGTGACCAAGGCTTCTAAGAAGCCTAGAAAGGTCATTAGGAAGGTATCTAGGGAAGTTATCACTAGTGAGTACCTAGCATCCAAGGAGCACCAATAGATTTTGGGGTCCGAGGAGTATATTCTTTACACCCTAGATGCGTCTAGAGTGTCAACTCTAAATGGATAGGGTGGTTAACCTAATCTTGATAAAGTTGACACTTGGAGACATATTCAAGATTTTTGTTAACCTTTGAAAATGAAAAGGATAAATTGGTTACTCTTTGGAAAAATAAAATGTGTCAAACTTTGAGGAAGTTGACTTAATTTTAATTGGCACAAATAGAAAGAGCAAAAGAAATGTCAAGTTGAGTTTTGACATTTTCTTGAGAAAATGAGGGCAATCTAGGATCAATTTTAATTTAGCTAAGGAATTAAGGATACTTAGATAAATTATCTAGGTATATTTTATTTATGTTAATTGTCATGAATTGTTTGCCCATCATATATCATGACATCATATTTTACATTCATGTTTATTATGAAAAATAAATAAAAATGTCATGTCATGACATACATACATCATATAGCAATAGTATATTTTCTTTTGAAAATTATTTCTTTTTGATGTATGTCATAACTCATCATACATCATTTTAGTTTCCTTGTAATTAAAGACAATGACATTTACTAACAAGTTGCATCCTAGATGGATCTTCATAATTCCTAAAATGCCTAGATAGATATGCATGATCCCTAGTTTAGGACAAAACCAAAATCTACATCTCACAAAGACTATAAGGTGACTTGTATGTGTTTTAGTACACATTAGAGACAAGTGAGATGCTAGGATGATGAACAAGACTCAAGATATTGATTTAGTGCATCTATTTGAGTTCATCAAAACACATAGTTATGTGTACTCCAATAATTGGAAAAGCTGATGTACAAGTCATGTGCATTGAGCCCAAAGAACTTGGTTGAAAATTGGTTTTGAAAAATATTTTAAATATACTTTGGAAAACCTTGGTGAAGGCTATCTTTTGATAATAATCATCATTGAAAAGTTAGACACAAACTTGGAAGAAACATTGAAGTTTTTATAAGTTTCTAATTTTGTGTCAATCTTTGAAAATAAGGTGTATTTTCTTAGAAAACTATGTTTCCATAATAGTATATACCCTAAATAATGTCTTCAAGAATTTTCATGATTTTTAGAATTTTATAGAATTTTTAGGGTATTTTTGAATTTCGTTGAAATTGAATTTCAGGAAATCAGAACCTCAATCGATTGGAGGGCCCCAATCGATCAGCCGATCGATTGGGATGTGTTTTCCGTGAGCAGAAGCTCGCTGAATCGATCAACCGATCGATTCATTTATGCCTTGATTGATTAGTGAATCGATTCAAGCACTTTCTCCGCGAACAGAAACTCACGGAATCGATCAGGCGATCAATTGAAATGGTGCCAATCGATTGAATCCCAACCCAATCGACTGAAAAGGTTGATTTTGGCTGGAAAAACCTAATTTCAGCACTTTAAGCCAATTTTAGTCCCTTTACCCACTCCTAAACCCCTTGGAATATATTTATATATATCTAAGGATAGTTTTCATGATGGAAACAAGGAGAATTGGTCAAGGAACACTAAATTGAAGTTTAGGATGAGGTTGGTTTCAATATTGAATCTATTAAATCTCAAAACTTCAAGTTTTTGGATTTTCTAAAGGTTTAGGGACTCCAAGTCATTGTTGGTGCAATGACAGAAGTTTAGAACATGTCTTTAGGGGGAGTTACTCTTTAAGGACATGAAAAGTATTTTTTTTCAAACACCTTGGAAGGTGGTTAACCTTCTTTAGAGTAAATGCTCAAGGTTGAGCATTAAAAAATAATGGAGAGTGGATATCTTCGTTGTTAAGTTGTGAATGCTAAAGGATGAGTATTATGAAGTGGATTAATGCTCAAGGATGAGCATTGGCTATAATGAAAGGTATGAGACCTTCATTGTTGGAATGATAAATGCTCTAGGATAAGCACTGTGAAGAGGTTTAATGCTTAAGGTTGAGCATTGGATACAATGAGTGGTATGAGACCTTCATTGTGGTATTGTGACCAGTATGGTAGGTTGTGAACAACTTTGAGTAACTCTTCAGGGGAAGAGTTTTTGATTGTGCCAATAGGGGGGAGAATGTAAGGTTTAAGTTATGTCTTCATTGTCCTTCTAGGAAAGTCTGGGGGAGAATGCAGGCTCTAAATTATATCTTCATTATCCAAAGGGGGAGTTTACCTTCTAGAAAAAGGAGAGAATGAAGAAAACCCTCATTCATGCATTGGCATGAAGAAAAAGTTGAGGCTATGGGATTAGCCTAACTTAAAGGTATTGGCAAACATCAAAAAGGGGGAGATTATTGGTGCAATATCTCCTGAGTTAGGTTGACCAGGTTGACTATGCTTGAGTTAGCTCAAGTTTGAGTCTTGATGTTTGAGTTTCGATGTTTGACAATATGTAGAGATTACAGATGCGATCATCCGATTGGGGAGTTTGTTGATCCAATTCCCCTCTAGTCAAGGGATGACCAGTTTGATGTGAAAAAGAGTCAAGTAGGTCAAGGTTGACCGGATACTTGACTGAGAAAGTCCTAACTGAAAGTTAGGCAGTTGAAAGACCTAGTGAGTGAAGCTATACAGTTGAAAAATCCTGGTGAGTGAAGTCAAGTGAAAGACCTAGTGAGTAAAGTTAGGCAGATGAAAAGTCCTGGTGAGTGAAGAAAGGCAGATGGAAAGTCCTGATGAGTGATGTCAGACAGATGGAAAGCCCTAATGAGTGAAACTAGACAGAAAGAAAGACCTGTTGAGTGAAGTCAGACATATGGAAATCTTGGTGGGTCAAGGTTGACCGGACACCTAGTGTTGGGAAGCCCAAGTAGGTCAAAGGATTGACCGGATACTTGGCACAAGAAAGTCCAGATGGGTCAAGGGTGACCGGACATTTGGTGGAAGTCCAAGTGGGTCATGGAGGACCGGACACTTGGCACTAGATGGTAAGTCCAAGTGGGTCAAGATTGACCGGACACTTGGCACGAGGAGAAAAGTCCAAGTGGGTCAAAGGATTAACCGAACACTTGGTGAAGAAGTCACAGCAGGTCAAGGTTGACCGGATACTAGGCACAAGGAGTCCCAATTGGTCACGATTGACCAGACGTTGGGTTTGGGAGCCCTAGACTTGACTCGGGCAAGCTAGGGTTGGTCAATTTGATCAACTGATCAAATTAGACCAAGCTCAATCGATCAGCTGTTCGATTGGGTACAGTGCTGCGACAAATGGCAGCCCAATCGCTCAGCTGATCGATTGGGAGCTTATATCGCGTACACAGAATCCTCCTTAATCGATCAGTCGATCGATTGGGTATCAGCAATCGATCAGCTGATCGATTGGACACCGCCGATCGATTGGGCACCGATCGATTGGCAGCTAGAAATCGCGTGCGATGTGATAAAGGCTGAATCAATTGGGAGATCAATGCATGCTTTTCCAGCGAAGAGCACAGAGGCGCTCTGATTCGATCAGCCGATCGATTCAAGCCTCCCTAATCGATTGATCAATCGATTGGGATACGACCGTTGCGTAGGATGCAGGTTTTGGACGGTCGAGATCGCTGGGATCTGACGTGGTAATCGATTGGCAGGAGCCCCAATCGATTGGAAGCCCTAGAAGCACAGATATAAAGGTAACGAAGCATTCAAATGCTGGAACTCTACTTCCTCTCCAGCTCACGCGATCTTCTACGACACCCACCTCCAGTTCTTGGAAGCTCTTAGGGACAAGTGCTGCTGCACTTCTATGGTTCAAGAGGCGATCAACTACAACAAAGTCAAGCAAGAAAAGGTTTTTCCTTCATGTACTTATATTTTTCTTCTTGCGTTGTGTTGTATGTTGTGTGAGTATTGTACGAGGTTTCTTCACCTCTAGTAGTTAGCGAGAAGGAGTATTTCTTTCTTAGTGGAGAGTGCTTACATGTGTGGATCCTTGGATTAGTCAGTATCTCTTCTTGAGGTGGATACTAAGTAAATTCCTTGTGTTAGCATTGTGAGAGTTGCTTGAGTATTTTCCGCTGCAACAACATCATTAAAGCAAGCAGCCGAAGTGCGATGAGCTATTCCCCCCCCCCCTCTAGCTACAAATCGACCCTAACAGTAAGAATCTACTAAGTGACTGGTCATAACTGGAAGTTAGATAAGGGTAAGTTTTAACTGGAGGTTAAACAGGTGAGAAGTCTATTAAGTGACTAATCCTAACTAGAAGTTAGATAAAGGTAAGTCCTAACTAAAAGTTAGGCATGTGAGAAGTTTACTAAGTGACTAATTCTAACTAAAAGTTAGGCAAGGATAAGTCATAACTAGAGATTAGGCAGGTAAGAAGTCTACTGAATGACTAGCCTGTTCGGTCTCCGCAAGTATACGGAAATGTCGCAAGTAATATAAAAGATTATCGTATCCACAGGGACTGGAATAAGCACTAGAAATGTCTCAATGCGAATTAGCTAAACAACTATCCAATCGTTTCAAAAGCAAAGTAAAGGTAAACAAATCTAATCTTAAAGATCAACAAACAAGAGTTTAGTGTTTTGGATTATGCTAAAGGGAGATTCTAGGAGTTTCGGTTTCTTTGTAAGATTTCTCGAATGTAAATGGTTCACCAATTCTTATCCCTCAATTGCCAAACATGTAGAAAGTTGCCGGTTCTCTCTTGCAATAGACAACCGGCTAAGGACTGAGAAATGTATCTAAATAGGATTAATTAGACATGAACCTACGTTGTCCTTACACAGAAGCGCACCTATTACTATGCCTTTCTCGGATATCAACATAGAAGCCCACAACTTATTAATCTATCAAGATACAAGAAACTAATCACAAGATCCATCCTACTCTCTTGAATATTCCCATTTTCTCTTCAAGATTATCTCTCAAACGTCCTTACACGGGCCTGCACCTGTCACGTGGATCCCTCGGATGATCGAGTGAGAGTTTATCTTTACAAAGTCCACAAGAAATCCAAACAATCAATCAAGAATGAGAATTAAGCACAAATTATCATTAATCATTCAAGATCTAATTGATACAAGCAAGACAATGTCATTGAAACAAGAAAATGGCAAATCCATAAGAGATTACATCAATCCATCATACAAATACTCCCTTAATCCTAGAATACAAGATCTACTCCATGAATCGAGGAAGAAACCCCGAAGAAATAGAGATTACAAGCATTTCTTAAATCCCCGATCCAAGAAATCAAGAAGAGGGGGAAAGAGAAAACTTATCTACGAAGAAGCCTCGTCTTCGGATCCAAACCTCGCTCCGGAGTCGAAATCGTCGAGATCTCCCTTAGAATTGCCCAGAAATCCTCCCAAGAATGGGAGGAAACCACCAAATCTTGCTTTCTCCCAAAGGGGGAGAGATCCCCTTTCAATTCATGAAGAAGGGTTTAAATAGAGGAGGGAATCGGACGCCACACGGCCCCGTGACACGGCCGTGTGAGATTCACACGGCCATGTCCAGTTCCCTCTCTGCCAATGCTGCACGGCCGTGTGTCTCCACACGGCCGAACCCTTTCTCTCTGGAAATGCTACACGGCCGTGTGGTGCACACGACCACACCGCTTGGTCTCGAAATCTCACACTGTAGATCCACACGCCATGTAAGGCTTCGCTGCGTAGGCTTAATCTTGACACGGCGAGGTTCACACGCCATGTCATCTTCCTCTTCCTGGTGCCAAACTCCACACGGCCCGAGCTCCATACCGCAAGGCCGTGTGAGGTACACGACCAGTGCTTTCTCCCTTTGCTTCCTCCAATGCATGCCCAAAGATGTAGATTCTTCACCAAATCAACTCCTGTGTACAGAAAATGCACAAAAAGCAGATCTCCGAACCAAAAGAGTAAATATGCTAAAAGGAAAGCTGGAAGTATAAAAATGCATAGATCAAGCATGCTCAAAATATGTAAATGTGCGTAAAAACATGCATAAAAGAGTATATAATCTACGCACATCACACCCCCAGACTTAAACCTTTGCTTGTCCTCAAGCAAAATGCTGCAGTCTAAATTCATATGTTCTACAACACATTCATAAAACCCAGTGCACTTTCCTAACTCTATCAAAAAGTTTCATTAACAAGCATGATCATGGAAACAAGTAAAGTGTGGTTCAAGCATAAGAATCTTGTGCGCAGTGTAAAAGTAACTCAACACCCTTCAAGTTTCAATCCATGTCCTTGTCAAGTCGTCATCAAATTTGAATTCCTAGTGTTCCCAGTGAAAGACAAGTAACCAGTGATAGACACTTACTCACCATTCACTTGGTTCATATTTCTCAACTAACCCAAGGTCTCAAAGGTGTGCTCAATCTCAAGAGAAGCTAAACAGTCATTTCCCCAGTAACCTAACTCGGTCTCAAAGGGGTGACTTGCTAGATTCCACTCATGACAACTGTTTTTTATATCCCTTATTATTCTTTTATTTATTTTTTTCCTTTTTTTTTATAAGTGTTTGCATTGTGCAAAACTTATTCACAAATGTACTTTTAGCACACATGTTGGGATATTTTGATTTTTCCAAATGAGCTTTAATGATTTGAGCCTCATCCAGTAACCAAAATGAAAGTTGAGAAATCACCATGGAAACCAAGTACTAAACAAACAAGATGAATAATGACTATTTCAATGACATCAACTATTCAAGCATTAAGCACAAGTGTAGTGAAGATAAAATCCTTAAGGTTGAACCAAAACTAAAACTCATCACCATAAGATTCTTAGCTTATTAATGCTTCCCAAGATAGAAAAAAGAACTACACAAAGTTTACTACTAGCATCATTCGAACATCATGAATCAAGACAATAATCGTGCTAACATTTCACTTGAATCCAAGAAAGCATATAAGTGAAGTTTTGATGTTCTCAAGATGTATGCCACAAAAAATCAAAACAAAATGCAAGACATAAGCAAAAACAAAAACAAACAAAGCAAATCAAATGCATCTAATGCATCCCCCCAGACTTAAATTTTTCATTGTCCCAATGAAAACTAAAAACAATGTGGAGGAGATTTTAAGAGAAGTTACCAAGTGATGAGCTCCAAATGGTTGACATTCATGTTTTTTTTAGATACTCCTCTATCCAATGTTCTCAATCCTCCACAACTTTAAAATCTACAAAAAATAAGATAGACAAGAAGAATTAAGTAGAGGGTATGATTTATTATCAACAAAATAAAAAGAAACTAAAAGCAAAATGAAAACAAGATTGAACTTGGGTTGCCTCCCAAGAAGCGCTTGTTTAAGGTCATCAGCTCGACCACCTCATTAGATTCATCTAAATCTTGCTCTTGGAGGGGTAAGATATTTTAGAACCCTCCTACCAAGGGCTCTTATTATGGAGGGAGCTTTCATCAAAGGAGCTACAAAGTAAAGTATAACTCTCTCCATCTTCGTCTTCTTGGAAAATTTTTCAGGTGGTCGAAGACGGTTCAGATTGAGCTTCCAATTATTGGCCCATGTGAAATCTACACATCCAAAAGAAAAACAAATCTCCCACAAGCATGTTATATAGTATAGAGCTAGAACCATATCAAGATAAGATGAATAAGTAATAAAAACTGAATCACATCCAACAAAGTCAATTATAGGTACCTCCATAAAGTTTTCCAAAAGATCACAAGAAAAACTAACCTTACTTTGTTGAGAAATACCTGAAATTTCTAAACATGTAGATGTGACTTCCTCTGAATCGAATGATGGTTCTGGCTCTAGCTTAGGTGTTGATGATATCAATGATGGTGATTCTCGAGACTCTACTAGCTCTATATAAGTCCCTACACATTGTTCCACAACATGATCAATTCTTAAAATCTCTAAGGGTTGTCTTGACAAAGGTGGTGATCCTTGAGATGCTGCTTCCACAACACAGCTCCCTACACATTCTTCCATATCATCATCATCAACACATACATCAAAAAATAAACCAACATCTATGTCCTCAATAGGAGAATCAATAACAAGAGGATCAATAACTTCACTTGTAGTTTTAAGTTGATCTACCACATCACATTCATCATCTGAAAATTCGATGTCACTATAACACCTTATAAAATTTTGAGATAGATCTGAAAACTTATTTACCACTACATTATCAATAAAATCCTCATCTGAAAAATCTTCATCTTCATATATATTCAAAAATCTACACTCAACCATATTAGTGTCATAGGATTTGCCGAAGTCTTTATTTTCATTGACCCCCACTAACCTTTGTGGAAAAGGAACCCTTAGTGAAGGTCCTGAAAAAGACTGAACTCCCTTTTTCCCAAATTCCCTTTGAGCTTTTGGAGGAGGTCCAACTTGCTTATCTAATGTTGGTGTGATTAATCGTTGAGGGAAAGGTACTTCTGGCCTTTGGGAACTTCCCAGAGAAATGGAACTGAGTTCTTGTGATCTTCTATTATTCTTCTCCTCAATTCTAAACATGTCATTCTTCAGAAGTTCTTCATGATTTTTGCCACTTCTCAACCCAACATCATCACACTTTTCATTGGATCTTGACTGTGTAGGAGGGGGATCTTCTTTAGACCATTTTGAAACAATACTATCAAGCTTTGCCCCCAAATGTTTGAACTCCTCACTCTGTGACTTGTGAATTTCAACATTTTTAGGTGGTTGAATTTCATTTTGTTTGTGAACTCTCTTACATTTATGGCTTTCACTTCTTGAATATCTGAGGGAAATTCCATCCAACTTTTGTTCGACCATTCATGGAGGTTCAATGTCACTTGATCAATTAACGAATAAGCTTCATCTATACTTTTGTCCATAAAAGAACCTCCAGCTGATGAATCCAATAAAGTCTTGTCTGAGAAAGAAATTCCCCCATAGAATATGTGTAAAATCAACCATTTTTCAAAACCATGATGAGGGCACTGTCTTTGAAGACTCTTGAATCTATCCCATGCTTCAAATAATGATTCTCCATATGCCTGAGCAAAATTTGTTATGCAATTCCTCATATACACCGTTCTACTTGGAGGGAAAAAATGATTCAGAAATTGCTTCTCCAATTGTTCCCAACTTGTGATGCTTTGAGGACAGAGAGAATATAGCCAAGTCCTTGCTTTATCCTTGATACTGAAAGGAAATGTCATCAACCGAACTGCATCTGCTGATACTCCTTCACATTTCACCAAATCACAAATCTCTAAAAATGTTTCAAGATACAGATAAGGACTTTCTGATACTTCTCCTCCAAATTTGTGACCTTGTATCATGAAAATTATCTTTGGGTCTAGTTGGAAACTTTCTGCTTCAATTTGAGGTTGCACAATGGGAGATAAAAAATCTTGCAGAAAAGGGTGTAGAAAAATTTCTCATGGGTCTGCTTGACATGTTAGTGCTCATGGATATTCAAGGAGAAAAAGAAAATTATCAAGAATCAAAAACAAGAAATAAAATGCAATATGAAAAGCAAGAAAGCAAATGCAGAATTTAAATTGCAAGAAAGAAAGTGCATAATGAAAACAAGAAAGAAAAGATAAAAGGAAAAAGAAAAATGTCTAGAATAATTCATATGCTAAAAATTGCAAGATATGTTTACAAAAGAAAAGAAGAAAGAAACAAGATCAAAAGAGAAAACAGAGAAAAGTTAGATTAGAGTACTAGAAATCAAGAATGCAAAGTTAGAATTAGAATTAGAATTGCAACAAAAAGAGTTGTCAAGAATGTTATTCAAGAAAGGAAAAACTTACGAAAACAGAATTCTAACAATTAGTTATAACTATGCAAATCAAAAGAAAAAAGGAAAAGTTATGTTTAGTCTAACTCAATTGATAATTCCTAATGTTATAGCGCAGTCCCCGGCAACGGCGCCAAAAACTTGTTCGGTCTCCGCAAGTATACGGAAATGTCGCAAGTAATATAAAAGATTATCGTATCCACAGGGACTGGAATAAGACTAGAAATGTCTCAATGCGAATTAGCTAAACAACTATCCAATCGTTTTAAAAGCAAAGTAAAGGTAAACAAATCTAATCTTAAAGATCAACAAACAAGAGTTTAGTGTTTTGGATTATGCTAAAGGGAGATTCTAGGAGTTTCGGTTTCTTTGTAAGATTTCTCGAATGTAAATGGCTCACCAATTCTTATCCCTCAATTGCCAAACATGTAGAAAGTTGTCAGTTCTCTCTTGCAATAGACAACCGGCTAAGGACTGAGAAATGTATCTAAATAGGATTAATTAAACATGAACCTACGTTGTCCTTACACAGAAGCGCACCTATTACTATGCCTTTCTCGGATATCAACATAGAAGCACACAACTTATTAATCTATCAAGATACAAGAAACTAATCACAAGATCCATCCTACTCTCTTGAATATTCCCATTTCCTCTTCAAGATTATCTCTCAAACGTCCTTACATGGGCCTGCACCTGTCACGTGGATCCCTCGGATGATCGAGTGAGAGTTTATCTTTACAAAGTCCACAAGAAATCCAAACAATCAATCAAGAATGAGAATTAAGCACAAATCATCATTAATCATTCAAGATCTAATTGATACAAGCAAGACAATGTCATTGAAACAAGAAAATGGCAAATCCATAAGAGATTACATCAATCCATCATACAAATACTCCCTTAATCCTAGAATACAAGATCTACTCCATGAATCGAGGAAGAAAACCCGAAGAAATAGAGATTACAAGCATTTCTTAAATCCCCAATCCAAGAAATCAAGAAGAGGGGGAAAGAGAAAACTTATCTACGAAGAAGCCTCGTCTTCGGATCCAAACCTCGCGAGTCGAAATCGTCGAGATCTCCTTTAGAATCGCCGAAATCCTCCCAAGAATGGGAGGAAACCACCAAATCTTGCTTTCTCCCAAAGGGGAGAGATCCTTTCAATTCATGAAGAAGGGTTTAAATAGAGGAGGAAATCGGGCCACATGACACGGCAGTGTGAGATTCACACGGCCATGTCCATTCCCTCTCCTGCTGTAGCCACACGGCCAAGAACCTCGGAAATGACTCTGGCCGTGTGGTGCACACTACCAGGGCCTTGTTGGTCTCACGGCCGTGTAGATCCACACGGCCATGTAAGGCTTCTGCTCTGGTAGGCTTCAAATCTTGACACGGTCGTGCGAGGTTCACACGGCCATGTCATCTTCCTCTTCTGTTGGTGCCAAACTCCACACGGCCCGAGCTCCATACCAGTGCAGGGCCGTGTGAGGTACACGGCCCGGTGCTTTCTCCCTTTGCTTCCTCCAATGCATGCCCAAAGATGTAGATTCTTCACCAAATCGACTCCTGTGCACAGAAAATGCACAAAAAGCAGATCTCCGAACCAAAAGAGTAAATATGCTAAAAGGAAAGCTGGAAGTATAAAAATGCATAGATCAAGCATGCTCAAAATATGTAAATGTGCGTAAAAACATGCATAAAAGAGTATATAATCTACGCACATCATAGCCCTAATTGGAGGTTAGGCAAGATGAAGTCCTGGTAAGTGAAACCAGTCCAAGTGGTGGAAATCCTAGTGAGTGAGCTAAGTGGTGAAGTTAAGACCTAGTCAGTGAAGTTAGGTAGTGGAAGTCTTAGTGAGTGAAGCTATGCAGTGAAAAATCCTAGGGGGAGGTAACCCTAATTAGTGGAAAGTCTTGGAGGAGTAAACTCCAAACATATATGGTGGAATGATTTTCGGTCGACCGCGCGTGGTCGACCAGACCAACGAATCTTGAAAATTGCTAGCATAATTTTACTTTACTATTTCATTTCTATTGTGCTAACTTGGTGCTGTAGGAAAGTCTTAGTTGATTAGGTTGATCAGACACTAAGCAGGACGATAAGAGAAAGTCTAAACAGGTCTAGAGGACCAAATATTTGGCAGGTAAGGTCAGGTAAATAACTAGAGGAGAGTAATCCAATGAGGATGAGCCCCAGTGTGGTTGTAGGCCCTGGTCCAACTTAGATTTATTTTGAAAGTCTAAGTTGAAACCATGACTAGATTCTAGTCTCAGAAAGAAAGAATCTAAGTTATAAATTTATTTTATTCATATTCTAACTCTGTTTTACAGGGTATCTTTGTTATTTGGACTAACATGTTTTGCAAGAGCTGAAATGCAAAAGTTAACCTCGGATCAACACTTGAGGTGCCTTAGAGTTGACTGGAGGAACCACAGAGCCAAATGAAGACATCCTAGATAGGACAGGGGTGCCCTCGTGCAGATACAGTTCTAAGATAGAGTTTTGCTATAGGGAGGCACCTCGGAGCAGATTGGAGACATCTCGGAGCACATTAGAGGAGCCTCAGAGCTTATGGAAGGCACCTTGGAGCAGATAAGAACCGAAAAATCTGAATTGGATAAGCATCATTCGAGGCGATGTGAACCATTGGAGGCACCTCTAATGGTGTATAAAAAAGGTCTTTGGCCAGTTCTTCAAACATAACTGATACACGAGCTCTTAAAATTATTCTGCTGCTATGACCTTGCACTGCTATCGCATTCACGCCTCAACGACGCAAGAACAACACGACGCTGCTACATGCTCAAATGAACTTAGACTTGGGTAACGTGTAGTTATTACTTTACATTACTCTCGATTTCTTCCCACATATTATATTCTAAGGTTAGTAGTCTTATTATCAATCTATCTTTTGTAAAGAAACGATTTGATAGAGAATTACCCATCAGAAAGGTTCAATGGGTCTGAGTCTTAAAATAGGAGTCATCAAAGACTCCGAACTAAGTAAATCGATCGTGTTTTGTGTGTCTATTTTCTTTATTCTATTTTACTTAACTTATTTACTTCTGCCAATTTACCGGTCCAAATTCGTCAACCCATTAACTTTGGTTGTTCTAATTACAATCAAACTCGAGAATCGTTTAGTTTTTTGATCTTTTATATATAATGTAGTGATATATTTATGGAAATTATGTGTTAATTAGTTATTTTTCAAATTTCATATACAAAAAAAAAATTGAACCGAAATAAAAAGAGAATACTATCAGCGACTTCGATGATTGAAGGGTAAGTAAAATAGAATTGAAGGGTATAATCAGCGACTTCGATCACCACCATTTTTAATTCTTCGATGATCATCATTTTTAATTCTTCGATGATTGAAGGGCCTCTAGAACAATTATCCATATATTAGTATAAAAGAGATACCGTAAACAAGATAGAATATTATCGGTAAAGACAAAAGTTTGTGATATCGAGATGATCATAAATTAACCATGCACAGCAACAGCAACAGTAGAAGATCGATGATTCCATGAGCATATCCACAGTGCCTGAGACAGAACCATGCACTTCATTCAAATTAAAGCCACACTCCCATATACAATTAACCACAAAAAGGAAACAAAAGAAAAAAGCTTGCGTGGGGAAGAAGAGAATGAGATGATCAGTACTTACAAGACCAGTCATGTCGCCCACAGCCTTTCCGTGCCTTCACTTCCTCTGATGCTCTTGTAGCCCCCATCTCCTATACTCCTACCCTATTCTACTATACTAAACTCTCTCCCCTAAATTCTAATATATATTTTTCCTCTGTTTTCATGCATTGCATCATCTGCTACAGTAGATGCCTGCCAAGCTGCACTAATATAATCCATCCCTGTTTGATTCGAGGGCTTTAAATGCGATCTCTGAACTGGATCAGTAATAGTGTGTAGCTAGCTGCGGCCATGCATGCTACAGTATCGATGAAGCGAGCATATCACGGCTCTGCTGCCATTCTCTCCTACGTTGAAATGTTCCAACGTCGTCGATACTGATACCCACATCTTGTCACTCGATAAGAGTTCAGAAAAGCTGCAGGCGTACGTCTGTTTGCAGGAGGGCATGCATGCATGTACAGCCTCAGATGACAAATGCAAAGAGACGACAGAGAAGGGTGAATTATGTAGGAGAGAACAGGACTCACTGAGTTGACTCGTAAACGTATCAAAAATTATGTACCCTCGTTGGTTTAAGTTTCCCAGGCCGGTCGCTCCTACAAACGTTGATTAATTAATGACTTCTTTCGACAAGTCAAAAAGCATTCAACTCCAGTACGATTAGGGAAAGGGGTCTCTGAATTAGGCTACTTCTGAGACATGAATTCTCTTGGCAACTGGGAACTAATTTGATGCACCTACAGCAAATTAAAGCGGCTAATTCATTTAGATGCCAACAAATAGGGATACGTAATCTCTCACTGAGTCATTTTGGGAGTCTGGACCTATGCACGAGCATGACAAGCATTATTCTCTAATTCATTGATCTTGATAAATCTACATTAATATATGATCTTTGGGATTCATGCAAGCATGGAGTAGGGTATACGAGTGTAGGAGTAGCTACAGATGCCTGGCTCTTAGAGCACTACTTAGAGGACATTACCAAGGCAAACTTAACTACTGTACTGGTCTTGAAATCTCTAGCTAGGAACAGAAGGAGTGTATATGCTAGGCCTGCATTTGTAAATTGCATGATATATATGTAATATTAATACCCAATTACATGTATTTGATACGATCAAATATTAAGGACATTCGTATCATTTCCATTCTGATGCAACTAAAACGTTTTATTTAAGATGGTTAAAAGCTATTTATGATATTGAAAGATTTTTTTTTTTTTTAAAAAAGAAAGAAATGGCAGCAGTAAAGGTCGATCATGATGGTCGTATAATTCAATAACGTTAATAATGTACTTCACTCCCTACTCTGCATCAATCAGTCGACAAAAAGGCGTATGCTAAGCTTCGTGTCATTCTCCCTCTCTCTTCTTTGTCAACTCCCCTCCTCTGCCAACCAATTAAGGCACCATGCTCTCTCTCTCTGTGTCTATGATCTACAATGGAATCGAAAATTTTATGAAAAAAAAAGAGGAATTTGAATTCCAACATCAACTCTGAAGCAGTGATCAGTTTGAATTCCAACACCAACTCTGAAGCAGTGATCACATGATGACATAGCTCACTGCGTATTATAAATAGACCTTCAAGCTCGCTGCGTGCCATAGCAGAGAGAGAGAGAGAGAGGTAAGAAATGGCTTCGGGTGGCTCGACGACGAGGTGGTGTCCGACGCCGGAGCAGGTTATGCTGCTGGAGGAGATGTACCGGAGCGGCGTGCGGACGCCCAACGCCGCCCAGATCCAGCAGATCACCGGGCAGCTGTCGTGCTACGGCAGGATCGAGGGGAAGAACGTCTTCTACTGGTTCCAGAACCACAAGGCCAGGGAGAGGCAGAAGCTCCGGCGAAGGCTCAGCCGCCACTACCACCACCTCCTCTACTGCCAACGCTCCTCCTTCTTCAACAATCCCCCGCCTCTGATTACTGCACACCATGCTCTGCAACATTATCACACGGCTCCAGCTCCTTCAATCTTTCTCAATAACCAGGTTAATTGATCGACTAATTTGCAGTGTTAATCTTTCCCTCGATTAAAATTGTTGAGAGTTTTACAAATTAAATTACTTATTAGCGGCGTTTCGTTGCAGGAGGTAAATGCTGAAGCAACGAACTTCGGTTGCTGCAGGGCGCCTCTCAAAACGCTTGATCTCTTCCCCACGAGCAGCAGCAGTGCAGGGGCGGAGGAGGAAGAACCCAAGGCTGCAACGGTGCCTCTAATGGCGCAACCACAAGGAATTAGTTTAGTAAATAGGGGGGAAGCTCGCTAATTAATTAAATAATTAACATTATTACGAATAGATAGGAGTGGTTTGATATTATATCTGTGAGGCTGTACGTTATCTGTTTGCATACGTGCATGGTTATAATTAACTTGTTGATCTTATGTTAATTACATTAATTGTTTTTGTTTTAATCTTATCAGGGCTTCAGATTTCTCTCTCTGTGTACAATGGAATCAGAGGCTCAGAGTAGAGAAATTACATTCAATCAGTGCACTTAAGAATATATAAGTCAAACAAGAGCCCATTTTATACACTAATACTAATTAATAAATAACTATATTCCATTTACATTTAAATACAACAAACTTAAGCAATTTCTATAATTGTTAAACAAATGATCTTTGAGTTCCTTCCATCAATCTTTTTTTTAATCGATTGTAATACCTACATAAAATATTGAAAATATAAAAAAAATACTATTGTTATATATTTTATAGTTGAATTAAGATTAATAAATTATATATATCTTAATTAATAGTATATATATATAATTTTGTTCATTAAAACGTTAATAAACCAAGATGCATAAATTCTCAAACACATGGAACTGGTTTCATCCAATTCGGAGGTTTTTAGGTCGGCCAAACGGGCTTTTAAGACATTATATACTTTGCAACGAATCTGGAATTCGTTGGAAATTTCCAACGAACTGGCAGATTCGTTGGAAATTTCCAACAAATTCCAGATTCGTTGCAAACTCTACATTTCCCTAAAATCACGGTTGACCGACCTAGAGACCTCGGAATTGGATGAAACCAGTTTCTATGTGCTCCTCTATTTATCTTGATTTTATATATGTTCTCAAATATTTTTTTTCCCTCATATATTTTTTTCTTTATTTTTTCAATTCCTATTGTGTTAGGAAAATTAAATTCAAGTTTAAAAAATCACATATCAAAATAAATTAGCTCCAAATTTATTTTTAATTGATGGATATAATCGCGAGAACCTTACGAACACAAACAAACTGATTTTGCCTCGTTCTGAGCACTCGAACATTATTTTGTAAATCTAACAAGTTCAACTACACTTAAATTTGATTTAATACTTTAACACTTTTATGCTCAAATTCAAATTCATCAAATTGACCTAGATGTTAAAAATTCATCTTATGTCAAAAAAAATATTTGAGCTCATCTATAGAATCAGGAGACCAAGAGGAGCACATAGGAACTTGTTTCATCTGATTCCGAGGTCTCTAAGTCGGTCAAACGGATTTTTATGACATTGCATACTTTGCAACGAATCTGGAATTCGTTAGAAATTTCCAACGAAATGGCAGATTCGTTGGAAATGTTTCCAACAAAATTCCAACAAATAATATTTTCGTTCCAGTTTTTGTGACGAAAATACTATTCGTTGCAAAATTTGCAATGAAAATATTATTCGTTGCAAAATTTGCAACAAATATTTTTTTTTTTGTCGCTAACTTGCAACAATATTAGCGACAAATATCTTTTGTTGCTAATTTGTAACGAATTTATTTTGTTGCTAAATTTGTTGCTAATTTGGAACAATTTATTATTTTGTTGCAAATTTTGTTGGAAAGTTTGGAATAAAATTTAAATTCATTGTAAACATTCGTCCCTAATAGACTGTTTTTTTGTAGTGACATTTGAGTGTTCTTTAAAGTTTATATGGTACTGACTCCTTGATTACATTTATATACTTAAATCACATGAGACGATAAGTTATTTTGGGCTTTTTGTTTCTGCTCTGGTTTGATTCAACTTCAACGTTAATCTCAGTTATTTTTCATTGACCAAACATTAATAACTATATGCCATTAGACGAGTATGTCAATTTGTTGCTAGCGTAATTATTGTTCATTGAGCAGATGATGGTTAAAAATTATGTAACCAATTGAAGTGCAACTCATTGCTCATGTATGAAAGAAATAATTAATCTACTTATTCTGGACTAGTACAACCATGCAATATAGAACCTCATTCCTCTTTACAAACAGCTCAATTCTGGGTTAATAAACCCTAAACCAATCAGATAAAGAATCATCGAATCGTGTTTCCATGCCAAATTATACCTTTGTACATGCCATCATTCAAGGACAACTAACTTACTTGGCCCTAGTTGATGGCAGTTAGTGGGGCTCTGGAATCCCTTGGCTCATTTGCACCGGAGTAGTTTTTTGCATCACCATTTGCCAGCTTAACAGTTGGGGTTGCTTCCCAGAACAACTTTAATAGTTCCTCAAAAGCTGGAGTGCGCAATTCCTCGATGGATGCTGCACTGGGCGGATTGATCGGTCGACGCTTTGGGGTCGAACAGGTTGGTTCATCCACCTGATCAGTTTGTTATAAGCACAGTTGAGGTTAAGTAAAAATTTCTACTGGCAGAACAAGGACTCATATTAATTAACTTACCGCATATTCTTCTTGAAGGCACTTCCCAGTGTTGTCCGTTATCTCTGCAATCTTATGGTAGTGGCCACTCTTTAATTCTCTCAGCTCACCATGACAGGGGACAAGCATGGAATCAATGTTGGCACAAGCATCTTGGTCAAGTTTGAATGAACCTGTTGGATTGTAAGTTATTGGATACCGATTTTAAAAATATTAGGAAGCAAGGATATCACAAGTATGACTTACAGTCAATGGAGGATAGAAGATCCTTGTTTGAAACATCAACATTTTCAAGGGTCGATGAAACAGAAGATGACAACTTGGCACGGAGAAGTTGATTAGCATCCAACCCACTCCTGCACAAACATTAATGAGAAATGATTCAATAACCAGCAAGAGAACAGAAATTCTAAGATGTCATAAATCAATCAGTATACCTAATAATTGAATCTACTGACAATACATGTCCTTCACCAAGCTTCAGCAGGGAATTTTGAGCATCTATCCACTGCTGGGCACCCATTTTAGTCTTTGCCTTGCTGAAAGTGAAAAGGAAATAACAAATAAATAATAAGGAATACTAAAGCCACGAGGAAGAAATTTCTTTCTACTTTCAACACTTACCAGATTCCGAAACCTTCTTCCAGATCATTTTTGCCTCTTTCTGTTGATGCAGTATCCTCGAGATAGTGAGTTTCTGAATCATCTGTGTATTTTTTCCATTGTTCTTTTATAGAACTAGTGAAATCATGAGCAGCCAGCATTTCCCTTTGTAAATTACTTGTTCTCTCAACAGCAGTAGTGCGGAGACTGTCAACAGCTGTTTGAACCTAAAAATGGCACTAAAAACTTTGAAATATGCAGTAAAAAAAGGCAGTAATAGCATTTCTTTCTTTTGATGAATGTTAAATTAAACACTTAGCAGCGGGATGACACTTGGCAGAACAGCTATGAGAGATCAAGGGCAGCCTGAATCGGAAGGATGGATGGATTGGCAGATGAATATGAATGGATGGATGGACGGGTGTTGTTTAATTTATCTTCCTCATTTTCATTTAGATAGATGATGATATGAAACATATACTTATAGAAATTTTTTTTACATGATATACTGATTGCTATTGTCCTCATGTTATTAAACTCAATGCTAAACTCTATAAGCACATCACGTGTTGTTGATTCATGGCATCCTGTTTGTCTCTTTAACTGCATGGTGTTTTGTCAATTGCTCTCTTGGTTTCTCAGGCCTTATGCTTGACCTTAATATCTAGGAAATCTTTCTTAGCAATGTCAATAGTTCATTGCCATGATTCCTATATGCTAATAGGAATTTGTATCAAGGAATTTATGTTCGACTTGATAGACCATTTTTCACTTTATGTAACTCTGATGTTGTAAGACAATTTATGTGCAGTCCTTATCAAGTATCTAACATTCACATTCAAACTATTGTAGGTACATCTATATGCAAAGTATGAGTATGTAATGTTCTATGTTAGTTCTTGCAAACAAAATTTAGCTTTTGACCATTTCTTACAAGCATCTGAGAGTCCAAATTAAAATAAAAGCACAAATGGTCCCAAACTCCCACTAGGAATGATTGGCCTGATAACATCAATATATAACAAATATGAACTTTAGTTGATAATGAGGAAGATAAATTCATCATATTCTGTGATAGTTCTTGATAATCTCTTTGTGCAAATATTGAACATCCAGATATTTGTACCAGTGCACATATATTGAGAATGACAGTATTGTCTAATTCATCTATGATTCTTGTGGTTACCAAATTTCAGATATTGTGCTACTCCTATAGGCTATATAGTGTCTGAGCACAAATGAAAAAAGTGTGAAAGTAGACATGATAAGCAAAATGCAGGATTAGCCTTATTATCATTTTCCAATTTGGTTTAATGAATCCCTATAAGCAATACACATTGCACTATCATTATAAAATGGCATCAGCAAAGTTAAAAGATAATATCTTAAATACTCTGTGTTTTTGCTACTACAAATATAAAGAAAGTACACATTTCATGTTAATTAAAAGAGGTAGCTCATATACCAGCTTCTTCTTCCTAGCACTTGAAGTGGCTAGCATCTCTGCCACCTTTTCCAATAATTGCTTCTCTTCCCTGGCAGCACATTCCTACAAGAATAGGCAATAATCAAGAAGTAAGAGCATGTCATAGTACATCTATCTAGTATTGCTGCTGGTCAACATGGAGTTACCTCAAACTTCTTCTCAAGTTCATGCAGTTGTTGGTTTTGCAGAGTTTGTGATTCTTCCATGATTTTGGTTAATTTGGATGCATGATTATCCAGGGATTGGAAAAAAACAGACGTAATCTTAGAAATGGACCTTGTAGATTCAACAGCCCTAAGATGACCCTGTGCATTCACAAAAAGAAAAAATTATTGTTTGGTATTCCCTAGCATGTTCCATTTGTTAACTTTGTGGATTTCTAAAAGTCATCTACCTGACGCTGCTGCTGAGCAAACATAGCCAACTTATCCTCTTGTTGAGACAAACTCAGCTGAAGTTCATTTAGAAGATGGTCTGCGTCCAATGCTATTCCTTTGAAGCACTACATTAATCACAAATGTATATGTTAAATTATAGTGAGAGATATCTCTGAAAAGTTTACATAGCCTCAGAATAAAATGATTATTACATCCTCAAGAGCCGAAGAATGCATTAACACTTGGGAATTCAATCTGCCAAGTGTGTCTCCTGAATTCTTATCAATCTCACCAGCTAAGTCATCCAAAGATCTAATCCTGGAACCATACATATTTTTGAGCCTTTCAACATGTAGTCTAAGATCATTTGTTGCCTGTGTATCAAAGAAGTTATTGTAAAACACAGCTGCTCAATATGGATAATCTGAGGATTCAGGTACTTATTAGAACATGTATACAAGAAACTATCAAGAACGAATGAAATAAGATCAGATTTTACAAAATAATTTTTTAAAAATATCTAATGTAGTAATACCTTGGCTTTTGTAGAGACAAAGGATTGCATGTCCTCCTCCATTTCTTGCAGTTTGTTCTCCTGTTCTACTACTGAAGCTGAGACAGCTTTATGCAAGGTGTCCAGTTGTTGGGTTAGCAGGGATTGAAAATTTTGGACAAGTATTCTGTTTCCTTCCTCTACTTTATTTTTCCTTTCTATAAATCAGATGAAAAGTTGATGCTATTAGTGGTTGAGAGTGCAAGAGTAAAAAGGTGAATACAAGAAACAACAATAAAGAGCATGAGAAGGATTAGTATGTAGGTTACACACCTATTTTAGAGAACAATTCAGAAACATCAGCAGCTGTATTTTCTAGCTCTGCTCTAAGATCATAAGCTTGCTCAACAAGCGCCTTCTCTGTTGCAACAATTTTTAGAGGCGTTAAGCACTAAAATAAATAATACTAAACTACCCAAGAAGCAACAAAATGCTTCTAAACCAGATACTGAAGACTATCACAACTGTAATAGTACAAGATTGCATGATCATTTCTGATAGATGTCGCCAGATTTTTTGTTGCAAACAATGACATTTACAAGCATTACGGATGCAAGAAATTCAGTGTAAAATGTTTGTTTGAACAGATAGATGGCAGAATAGTTCAAAGGAAATCCTGTCAATTTCTAAGATTTAAACCAGAAACGTCCCATCTCACCTGACTTAAGCAGATTAGATATCAAAAACTCCTTTTCTTTTATTCTAGAGTTTGCTTGGCGATATCTTTCTTCTAGGTCCAAGTATGCGTCTTCAGTGTCCTCCAATTTTTTCTGCTCCATTTCAAAAATTATATAGACACTAGCCAGGAGAGTCAGGAGTAATATAATCATTTGTGCTAATCAAACAGCACTTACCTGAGTTTTTTCTAGTTTGTCACTTAAATCTGCACTAAGTATCTTTTGTGAATTATAAAGCTCGTGAAGCCCAACTAATTGCTGCAAAACAATAATCAGATTCAGACCTCTACAGAAGAAAAGAATAACATCTTATTAAGTAAATCCATGCACCTTATCCTTTGAGTCCAAATCAACTTCCAGTTTTTCTATTTTGTCAGTCATGGCCTGAATTGAGTCACATTATTAAACGGAATGGTACAAGCAAAGATGTGAATGCAAAGTACAGCAGTTTAGCAACTAACATAAACTAAGAGAAAATCTAAGTAAATAATTCAAAACCAACCTTCTTCTCAGCTTCTTCAATTAAGTACCTATCACGTGGTATGTAAATGCCATTCTTCTCCCTTGCAGCAAATACCTCTGTTGTATGTAATTTTACAACAAAAGACACAAATCACACAACTGTTTGATAGTTGCAAAAGGAAAAACAATGCATTCGCTGACAACTAAAAGAATGCTTTTAGCTGACATGCAGAGTAATAAACAATTAAATGGAAGCAGTGTTTTAGTAAAACCAGAATGCATAAAGAATGGCTTAGAGATTGATCAGGAGCTCTTAATCACTGTGAACATTACAAGGCATCAAGTGTATCGGAGACTATTGGATTGGATGCCTCAACTTGCAGCATAAAAAGGGCAGTCCGGTGCACGAAGCTCCCACCATGCGGGGTCCCGGGGAAGGATCCATTGTACGCAGCCTTACCCTGCTTTTTGCAAGAGGCTGTTTTCAGGATTCGAACCGTGACCTTTTGGTCACATGGCAACAACTTTACCGTTGCACCAAGGCTCCCCTTCAACTTGCAGTATGACAAGTCAAAATAAAAGAACTGTGAGAACAATTTAAGATGGTGTAAAAACATAAATAATCACCTTGTTTAAGTCGATCAATTTCTGCATATAAATCTTTGATCATTGCAGATTTCATCATCTTTTGGTTAACCTGCGATATAATTTAACAACTATTTAATATACACAAAGATAATGTGATAACGAGAAAGAAGCTAAATGAATTGAGGACCTCAGGCTTATTTTTGATATTCTTTGCACGGTGTGCATAATCCAAGGTACTTAGAGTCTCCTCCAAACAAAGAATGGAAGGTGATACAGTGGCAATAATACAAGTTTTAGTTTTTCCACCCAAGGAGTCACGAAGTAACCTGGTCAATTTGCTGTCTCTGAAACCAAATATGCAAAATTCAGCCTAAAGGATCAAAACATGTAAGAGAAAAAAATGAAGACATGAAATTTTAGATACTACCTATATGGAATATGGCCAGAATGTTCAACAAGAGCATTAATTACACGGCCAAGTGTGAGCAAACTTTTATTAATCTCCCCTGCTTCCCTTGCTCTACCCTGTAGTGGTGGATGTTCATGAACTCAAATTCAATATGAATAAGTTATGTAAATGTGATGGAAATGGGTGGCAAGAACTGTAAATTGATAGTCAATTTTACAAGGGAAAACAGAAAAGTATCAATTAGCAAAAACCTATTCCTACTTTCCTACTTGTAAAAATGAAATATTTACTCACATCTCTAGCTCCAGATCGTGATATATTTTCTGAACCAGCAAGATCAACAAGATTAAGCTTTCCAGATTTAATCATTTCTTCTCCTTCAGGAGTAATCTCCTTGATGTGAATTGTAATGGAGAAGATAGAGTGGGATCTGCTGCTTTGTTTGTTTAGTAAAGTCTCTGCAGTACGCCTTTTTGCAGACCCTTTGTCCAAGATTTTGTAGATTTCACCAGCAGTATAGACAACCTCCTCCTCTAATCCTCTCACCAAAACACCACTCTTCCCATCCTCCATCAAAGCGATAGGCTTCTTGTTCTTGTCATCAGAGAATTTTGATTCGTCAGGAGCCAAAAGATCAGTTATTTCCTCATTGTACAGCTCAAGGAATGTGACTTTCATGCTGTACTCAGCACATTGTGCCTCCAATATCTCAAATATTTGTTTCACCGACCTTGGGATAACTCCGGCGTCACTTGGAAACTCTCCATTCTACAATGAAGTTAAATAACTTACAAACAAAATAGAAGTGCAGTAGCAGCAATTGTTTCAGATTATATTTTCAGGGAAAGCCTACCTTTGCTTTCCTTCCTCCCCCTTCCATTGTATAGGTTTTTCCCGTGCCTGTCTGCCCATATGCAAATATGGTGCAATTGTAGCCTTCAAGAACTTCATTCACTATAGGAGCAACAGCTTGGTCAAACAAATCCTTTTGCTTTGAGGTTGGGCCAAAAACCTACATTTCAAAAAAAAAAATAATTATAGTAAAAGGTATATTGACAGAATATTGAAGCCAGAGCTTCCAGATACCTTGTCGAAGGTAAAAGTTCTGTCAATTAGCTTATTAGCAATATTCTGAGCAGCTGAAACTTCTCGACGGTGTTCATTGCAGGATATGACCACCTGGGTGTTCGCCTTTTTCTCATCATCATTTAATGGCCTGAAATTGTGGAATCAAACTATACATAAATTCAGTAAAGCGAAACCATAAATATACAAGATACAAGTCTCATCTCTTCGACGCCGAAGTTTTTTTTCACCTGCATCTCAGAACGACTTGGACATTGACCCCCTTCTCCTTATCAAACTTGCCACTCAAGTTACCACTCCCGTCAAACGATCGGAATTCTCTTCCGTGCTTTTCAGTGGACCTGGGAGTCTGTGAGGGCGACACCGGGACAAATCCCCCTTTCCTCTGCGAGCTATCCATCAACCTTCTACCTGGGAGATGAAAATCCTAATCTTTAACATCTCGTCAAATTTTCAAAAGAAATACTAAGAGTTCTTTAACCTCAGATGCATCATTATTTGTGTTTCTGGATCGAGAAATTAAAGAGTAATCTCGGAAAACAACAATTCAAAAGCTCAAGATCCCTAATCATCAGCTGAAGTCGCACGGAAAAAAAAAAAGAAGAAAGATCAAATAGAGCAGAAAATTAACATCTTGCTTTAAGAAACGACGAAAAATACAGCCAATTCCAAGCAAAACCCCCATCATGAATAAACTCGCGACCGCGGCCGGCACCCTAGAAAAAGGACAATGTCGAGGAGGCGGAGAAACCTTTAGGGGAAAAAAACGCCCCACGAATAGATCAAGGCGCGAACTATCGACGCGATCCACAAATCTGGGAGAGAATGCTAGAATCGAAAGATCTTTAGCCGACGCCAATTGCTGGGCCAGAAAGAGACGGAGAGAGATTCGTCGTCGGGGCTCTCTCGCCCCTCCGATCGCCGCACAAGATCTCCGGGTTTCTATGAGATTTTGCAGTCAAAAGAGGATTTTGGAATGCCGGAGACGGATCGAATCGCGGAGAAGATGAGGCGAGTGAGAACGAAGAGAGGCAGGACGATGAGCTAAATGAAACAAAAAATGAAATTAGAATTCATGGAATTAAATTAGTGCCGTACAGGTAGGCTTCGTTTGAATTGTGACGGAATCCGTCACTGAAGCCGTCAATTAGCCGTTCGGGCCGGCATCCGACCGTTAGAAAGAGGAGCGGACGGCAGGTCCCACGTGATCGATAATCAAATCAAATAAGGCAATAATGATCCGAATAGACATCATTTTGTTTTTCTTTTTTCAAAAAAAAAGTCTTTTTTTATTTTTGGCCGAACTTGGAAGTTATTATAAAAGGCAACCGCCTTAAAGCAGATCTGTGCTCTTCGACACCTTGAGTCCATCTCCGCCGTTGATTGCAAAATTTGACAAATAAATTAAATAATCAGTCGGCGGCTTCTTTAATTTAGGTTATTTTAATAAGATAATACTTCAAATACTCTAGTATTTGAGGATAAGACACTAGAATTCCTGTCGACAATTAACCTTATCAATAAAATAATCTTCCTAAAAATAAATCCAAATTTATCACTTTAAATTTTAATTTTTATAATACTTTGCACACTATATTTACGATGTGAACCTATTAATTTAAAATAATGAAATGTAGAGAAAGAAAATTTTAAAATAAAATTAAAAATATATATATATATATATTTATGATCCATCATTTTTATTGCTGTGGATGATCATTTTACATGTTTATTCCTAACTTTTTTTAAAGATTTTTTTCTCTATAAATTATTTTTCTAATTTAAATATGAAAATGAAAAAACTGTATAAATTGGCCATGTCTTACAGTAGGAAGGGTTCGTATCATATTAATATTGTAATATTTAGGTAAAAATAAAAAAGATCCTTAAATATTATAAATGGTTGAAAAGGATGTTTTTTTCAAAAAAAAAAAAAAAACAGTCAAATGAGCATTTCTTTAAATATTTTATACCCAAAATACACCTTATTCTATATAGAGTGCGATTAAATGCTATAATATGATATTTTGATTATTTTATTTTAATCAAAAATATTATTATATCAAAATAATTTTTATCAACTTAATTAAAATCACTTTAAAATCATAAAGTTAAAATTAATAAAGAGTTACAATACAGATATAACGAGATTCTAAATCCTAAACTATGAAGAGCACTGTTATATCAAATATTTGTTACCAACTTAATTAAAATTATTTAAAATCATTAAAATTAATTTAAAATAATTATAGAAGCTACTAAATACTTACCATGTAGTTATATTGTAGTAGCTAGTTGTAACGTAACCATGGTTTGTAAAATCACAAGTAAGATCGTACAATCCGGAAGCGGTAAATCGATACATGATCGATTGAGATTGGATTTTGTAATGGGATCGTATAGAATCAATGAGATCGGTACAATCTTACGTTGCAAATAATTTTACCCATGCCGAAAAAATGGCACAAAAAACATCCTCAATAGTAGGCAGTGAAAGCGAGGATAACTGTTGGATCAATAATTTATTGCCGGAGATTTTAGGGACTGAGCTGAATTTAAAATTACACCAAATTTAAATTCAACTTACAATAGAGATGATCTGAGCGGATAATCTCAGGCTGTCAGTAGAAGTTGGTTTCTGTCAGGTGATGAGGCAATCTGCACAGTGTTGACAGAGCGGGTTGATCGACCAAGTAGCACGAGCGGGCGCAGCGGATCAGAAAGGCCGACCGAGCAGCACGATCGGGAGACAGAAAGAGGTCGACCGAGCAGTATCGGGCAAAGTAGTCGTCCGATCAGAGAGACCGACCGAGCAGTACGATCGGGCGGGCAGAAAGACCAATCGGACGTGCAGACAGGCTTGGTGAGAGGCAAGCTAGGCGAACAGACAGGCTGAGTGGGCAGACAGGTTAGGCGAACAGACTGGCCGATCCGGCGAGCAGATAGGTCGGGCGAACAGACAGGCCGACCGGGCGAGCAGACCGAGGCTTACGATTGACACAGTTTCCTTGAAACAGATTTGCCCCACCTCTAGCAGTGCTTCGAGATTTACTCCGGTCGTCTATTTCCTAAGATACAACGGTTGACTGTGCTTCCACCAAGCACTAGTGGTCACGGCGAAATGAGTGGCACCCGAATGTTATCACGGGTACTCTGGCAAGCAAGAGTTGTACAACAAAGGATGAGGGAATGAAGGTGGGGAGCTTCTGCTTGTGTTATTGTGTGTCTTCTGTCTGTGATCGCAGCCTCCTTATATAGGAGCTCAGATCAACGACAATTATACTCATTATTGCTCGACTATTTTGATTCTGAATTAATCTCGACTTTAATTCATTAGTTACACAGCAGCAAAAGGTTTTGAGACACAACAAAATATGTCTTAAATTATAAATTTAATGTCTCAAAATGTTTTTGAGACGGTGATGAGACGGTAATGTAGTCGTCCCTAATACAAGCGTCTCAAAAAAATATTGAGACAGTTGTACTGTCTCAAATGCTATTTAAGACGATGATGAGACAGTTATTAAATTATCTCAAAAATATTTAAGACAGTTATTATTTTGTCTCAAATGTTATGTCTTATCCTGTGAAAAAACTAAAGACACTAAATCAAGATGGTAGAAGTGAAGACAGTTAATCCCTAATATTTTAACTTGTTAGATGCAACAATTATGACAAAAATTAATAATCTTTAAAGAACATTTATTATACAAATTAATCTAGATTAAATTTATTAAATTGTCATTTCAAAATAAAAGGAAAAACTCGCTTTTTATAAATTAAAAATGATATCCACAATATAAAATTCTATAATCATTAATTGAAGTACATCCAAGATTCATCCAATAACAGAAATATCTACATATATATCATTAATTTGATAATAAAAAAATAACTATTCCCATTAAAGTTATACAAAAGAAAGTCTAAAGAACAATTCCTCGTGATCTAGAGATAACTTCTATAATCCTTCTTCACCAGAATACTGAACATAAAAAAAAACTCTTATTAGAGGTAAAGATGATTTATAATATATATTGTTCAAAAAAATCAATAAATAGAACATTTCAATAAGAAATCTTACCATCTAACACATAATCCTCTCTCTTGCAACTATATATATATATATACAACACAAACAACCCTAAGTTAAACAAACCTCTTCATCTGGTAATAAAAAATGATGGTTTATGTGTTTGTCAATATCTTTGTGCCTTTCAAGTTGTTGCACCGGTAAAATAAATTTATCTATAGCTTAAAAATATGTACACTACTACATCACTAAAATTGTTAATAAAACTAAAAAAAAATCTTATGAAAATAACTACTAATGTACATGTTGGTTATCCAATCCTTGTTCATGTGAAATAATATTATCTGCAACCTAAATAAAAAATAATGTATGTATCACAAAACTATCAAAATTCATTATAAAAGTCAATTATTTAAATAAAGTAAAGATACCTTTTGATTTCTAAATTCACTAGTTCCTTACGAAGACGAGTCAATGGAGATTCATGATTCTCTAACTTTGATTGAAGTACATCTATTTGAGATTTCATTTGATTTAGAATAGGAGTCACTACTTTCATACACTCTACTACAGCTTTCTCCGTATTGATAAAAGAGAAAAAAAAATAAAGAAATACTTTTAAGCTAGCTATAAATTATCCACAAAGACGCTAAGTGTAGGACCGTTAGATTCGATAGAGGGGGGGTGAATATCGATTCGAAAATATTGAGTATAAACGCAGCGGAAAAGTAAAATAGACACAATGGTTTTACTTCGTTCGGAGCCTGTGACGACTCCTACTCGAAGGCCCGTGGTCCTTGACCACTTTCGTTGGGCAATCACTAGCAATTCGAAATGATGATTACAAAAGAACCGTACAGAGAATGCTAATGAAAACTGACAACAAATACCGACAAAAAGGGAAAAGAACGGAGCGTAGTGTCGGAGCTTTGTTGGCGTCGCACTGAACGTCGAGCAGCAAGACCAGCAGTAGAAGAGTTCTCAGCTTAATTGATTTTCTGAAGCTCCTGCCTGGGGCTTCTTTTATATGCTGTTCCGGGCGCCTGGATTCCTTCCGGGCACCTGGAATGTGACGTAGCTGCACAAACCATGATGCTCCACGTGGCGACGACTCGGCTGGATAGAATTCGCCTTCCGGGCGTCCGGATCCCTTCCGGGCGCCTGGACCTCCGGGCGCCCGGACCACCTTGTTCCAGAAAACTCCCTTTTCCTGCAAAACAAAGTTAGTCCGAGGCAAATGTATATCCTGTAAAACAGATTGTCAGCACAGTTAAAGTTCAACACATAATTAAAAAGAGTATGACTTAGATTCCGTCTTTCCGAGACCGGAATCTAGTCACGATCTCGACTTAGACATCCGAAATTGATCTAAGCCGGATCGACGCCTAATGTCCCCTTCCCAGGAACGCGTCCTCACAGTCACTCCCCTCCAGTGACTTACCTTACTCACCTGCCAGACGTCCGGTCAGCCCGTCGACCCGTCTGGACTTCTCGCCAAGCATCCAGTCAGCCCGTCGACCCGCTTGGACTTCTCGCCAAGCGTCCGGTCAGCCCGTCGACCCGCTTGGACTTCTCGCCAGCTATCCGGTTAGCCCGTCGACCTAGCTTGGACTTCTCGCCAGCTATCCGGTCAACCCGTCGACCTAGCTGGACTTCGTGCCAGACATCCGGTCAGCCCGTCGACCTGTCTGGACTTTTCCTGCACACTTGATCAAGGTGTCAGACAACAACAAAACTAACTTAACCTATTTGTCATTCATCAAAACCTGGGTTAGACCGTTAGTGCTACCCGCACCAACAATCTCCCCCTTTTTGATGGAATGACAACCTGGTTAAGTTAGTGAAAAACATATGCAAGAAACAACATGCATTTATGTGGTTTTAAAGTTAGTTTGTATTTTTTAATTTGATTTAGCTAACTTAACCACCTAACCCTCCCCCTTTGGCATTCATAAAAAATAAGCAAGGGTAAACAATCATAGTGAAGAGTTACTGTAAAAGGTAATCAAATTTTGAAACATATCTAAGTTTGGTTCAAAAGATAAGAGTACAATTTTTAACACCAAGTTAAAAAATAGTCAAGTTGACTCGGGGGAGACAAGTTGAATTTTAAAAAGTATAAATTTAAAGTTAATCAAGTTTAACTTTTCAAGCGTGTAGAAAATTTCAAAACAGGTTTTTCAAATTTACTTTTTATGTTTAAGTAGTATTTACTTTTCAAAAAGGTAAACTTCGATTTTTCAAAACAAAGCAAAAATTAAACAAGTAAGAATAATTTTTCAAGAAGTAAAATTTTTGCCAAAATAAATTTTTAAGGCTAATTTGATAAAGGTTAAATTTGGAAATAGTTGACTTTTCAGATCAGGTTTGAAAATTGGGTGCGATTAAACTTTCACATTTTTCAAATACTTAGCTAAATTTAACTTTTGTAAATCAATGTTCAAACATAGGTTAGGTTTTAAAAGGCATTTTTCAAACACACAAAATTTGAGTTAATTCTCCCCCTGAACTTGATACTTAACTTTAACCAGCTGTCTAACCAATTAGGTACTAACCAACTATCAGAAGATAGTAGCTTTCACTTGGTTAGTCAGTTTAAGGTGATTGTAAACAGTCAGTGTATGACTTGACTGATGATCTTAATCTGATTACTGTCTGATTTGTATTTAACGTCCAGACTTATGCTGATGCACTGAAATAAGCATCTTAAGTCCAGACAGTTGGCCTATGCATCTCACCCCTTTCTATGTTTGTCAAACACAAGCAAGGTAAACCTAAGGTGTTGGTGAGATGCTCAAAAACTAGATCTATGGGTACATGCTTTCTAAGGATTCAAAACTAGTCTAAGGCCAAAATTGTTTTTGAAAGTCTAAAAATGGAAGGTTTTGAAAACAGACAAATTTGACTTATAAGTTGAAAGAGTGATTTTTGAAAACAATTTTGAAATTTTTAAATTCCTAGGCGACCGAGATAGAACATAATCAATGTAGGTCTGAAATATACTAGATAAATCCAAAATATTTTACAAGTAGTGTAACTACAGAAGTAGGTCATAACTAAAGCTACTGAGATGATGAGGGGGGTGGTCCAGATCCCAAGGATCGAAGAAGTGCCATCAGCTCAGTGTGTCGTGTGTCCCCGGCAGCTCGTAACTCGGCAACCTCTCGTCGTATGTCCCGATGAAAATCAGAGTTCTCCTGCTGGAGACTCGCCATAGCTCTCTCTAGTCCGGTCATACGGTCGGCTAGAGTGCGGGGAGCGTGTCGTGGTGCTCGAGCTGGGGGCGGTGGTGGAGCCGGTGCGGCTTCCTCTGGATATAGTGTGAGCATGAACTCGTCCACTTGTGCGTCTGGATCTGGCTGGTGTTGTGCCCCCCTCCGCCAAAACATAGTCCCGTCATCCCTATCTATCTGGACACCGGCTAGGGAGAAGTTCCGAGCCGCTATAACATCGAACTCGGTCATATGGGCAATGTCTCCTCTAGTGACATCAATGTGCAATGAGGACATATAGGCTGTCAGAATGTGACAAAATGGCATGTGGACTCGTCTATCAGTGACGAATCCAGCCGAGTAAATAATGGTGGAGAAGATATGTAGGCTGATGTCAATATCTAACCTATGACTCAGGGCATAGAGTAAGAACGAATGAAATGGGCGCATCACAGCGATGTCCCGAGTGGTCAGTGGTAAAATGCAAAGGACTAACACCCTATAAAGAGTGTAGTCCTGTACTCGAAGTTCTACCGACCTAAACTGTGTCACAGTGGGATCTCGCTCTCCTCCAAAAAAATACGAATAAATCGTATCGAGAGTAATATGTGAGTAGGGATCTCCGAATGGTAGATCCCTGGGAGGATAGCACAAAAATGAACAAGTAGATGGACGTAACTCTAAGAACTCTCGGATAGTAGTAGGGGAAAATATGATATCAGTGCCTGCTGCCCTAGTGGTATAGGTGAGATCGTCTACTTTCACTAGGTTATTGCAAAATTCGGCACACAGACTTATGTTTATTGGACTGGTACATTCGACAAGGTTCTTTAAGTTATAGTGGTCTATAACCTCTAAAACGGAGGGACATGACACTAGAAAGAAAGATCTATCTATGCAGGCAGTCCTAATGGCCTTATAGATAGTTGACTCAAACTTAATCCTAAGTTCATCTGTGGGGAACCTAGGGTCTGTGCTAGCATTGGAGGGTCCATCACCAGTATTTGTTCGTTTCCTACTGTATATATATAATAAAACATTCTAAGAAACAAAATAAGAGACCAAATTCTAATAAAAAAAATTTTTAGGGAGGGGAAGAATTTTTTACCGAGGAGCCATCGACAAATAAAGATCTGACGACCTCGGTTGAATCGCAACAGCGTCTTCACCGCAAGAAAATTTTGATTTAGAGTACTTTCGCACTGAGGTTCGGAGTGAACCTTGGCAAAAGTGAGAATTAGTAGTGCAAGGATTGGGGGCGCCTGCTGCCCCTTATTTATAGGGGACTCCGGGCGCCCGGATCCCTTCCGGGCGCCCGGGGTTGATTTAGGGCGGGGCGCCCGAATCCCCTTCCGGGCGCCCCGAAGGGGAATACCAGGGGCGCCCGCCCCTGGTTTTTTACTGTAATATATATATATATATATATATATATATATATATATATATATATATATATATATATATTTTGGTGAGTTTTAGGTTTTGGAGTTAAGTTTTAAAATTAAAATTTTGAATTAATTTAAAAGTTAAAATTAAAAAATTTGAAATTAAGTTTAAAATTTTGAAATTAAATTTTTAAGCTTAAAATTAAAATTTTGAAATTAATTTTTAAGTTAAAATTAAAAATTTTGAAGTTAAGTTTAAAATTAAAGTTTTGAAAATAATTTTTAAGTTAAAATTAAAAATTTTGAAATTAATTTTTAAGTTTAAAATTAAAAATTTTGAAATTAATTTTTAAGTTTAAAAAAAATTTGAAATTAATTTTTAAGTTTAAAATTAAAAATTTTGACTTTAAAATTTAAGCCTTATTCATCTCATCCGATCTATATTATCAATCAGGGAACCCTATGATTTTGTGAGATGAAATTGGTTTGATTACAGAGTTTTGGTTTAACTTGTGTTAGATTCAGACTTAGCTTTGGTTTCCACAAATAGGCATTCTTCGAATAAACTTCTAAGCTTGGTGAGTCACAAGGACATCATTAGAAGTAACCAACCTTTCGAGGTTTTCCGAATAGTCCTATCCACGAAACTTAGTACTAAATCTTGGTCTAACTGGTTAGGCTTCGCTTAAGGGTAGCTTCGGTCAGTTCCACTTGGCCAAATGCACCAGATCGAAGCCATATCTTTCTAGACATGCGATGCCCAAGTTTCCCTAACGTACTATCATCCAAAAACTTCTCCAGTACCGTGATTTAAGTTAAACTTGGCCTCAAATTCTAATTACCCTGCCGGGTTAGTTAGTTTTGGGTTACCCTGTCGGGTAAGTTAGTTTTGGAGGTGCCAGCTATTCTAGAGCCTCCCCCTGAATTATTTACATTTTGGTTTTAGGTTTGTGTCGATTCTTTTTATAGTTATGGTTAACTTGGTGATAATTTTGTTGGTTTTGAAACTGTTTAGATTTTGAATTTAATTTAGGTTTGTATTTTGGATTTTGGTTTGGTTTATTCGATTTTATATAATGTATTTTTTCTTTAGGTATATAATATTGATTAAGTCCTACTTGCGTGGTCAGACACGCTTTCGGAACCCAGGCTAGATTGGTTGATTTGTATTGGGTTATTAATGATTTGAAGGTTTTATTTAAATTCGACTTATATCCTAGTCCGGTTTTATTATAACATGCTTTTTGATTATTTAGGATTAAATCTAAATTTTTTAATCTTGTTGTAAATTTTTCTAACATTTCTTTTAAATTTTTAACATCATTTTTTAATGATAGATTTTCCTCCTCAAGTGTTAGATCTTGAGTTGGATTCGAATTTTTTAATTGTTCCTTGAGGTTTTGATTTTCCTCAAGAAGTGATTTGTTTTCATTTTCTACTTTAGTTAATTTACTATTTAAACAGGAGATGATTCTAAAAAAATTTTTGTTTAAATTAAAATATACCTCATTCGAGCCTTCGGAAACGAGTACGGACTCGTGGCTTATTTCGAGTTCAGACCCGTCTTCATCTTCCGACTCGTCTTCTGTTTCGGCTTCGCGGGCCATCAGTGCGAGGTGGCTCTGATGTTTCTGTTCTTCTTCTTCTGATTCGTCCGAGGAGTCGTCCCATGTTGCTTTCAGTGCTTTCTTTTTGGTTGGCTTTGGTTTATCGAACTTCAGTTTTGGGCATTCGTTCTTGTAGTGTCCCTTTTTATTGCAGCCGTAGCAAGTCACGTTCTTTTGTTCTGAGGGAGAGCTGATCTTTTGAAGGTCCTTTTTGCTGAAGCTCCTCTTTCTCCTGGTGAACATTTTTCTTACCAAGTTCACCAGGTGTTCTTCGTCTTCTGAGTCTTGGCCAGATTCTTCTTCAACTTCAGGCTTGCTTTTCTTTTCTTTGGAGGAACCTGCAAATAGAGCTATACCTTTCTCGGCTCCAGCATTAGTTTGTTCGTGTAATTCTAATTCACAGAAAAACTCATCTAATTTTAAGTTAGAAAGATTCTTAGAAATTTTGTAGGCATCCACTATTGATGCCCACAAACTATTACGTGGAAAGGCGTTTAATGCGTACCTTATTAAGTCTCTGTTCTCCATCTGGTGGCCTATTGCATGAAGCCCGTTGAGGATGTCCTTGATCCTCGCGTGTAGTTGATTCGCTGTTTCTCCTTCCTGCATTTTTATATTAAAAATTTTATTTAAAAGCAGGTCTCGTTTTGTTACCTTAGCGTCGCTCGTTCCCTCGTGCAGTTCGATCAACTTGTCCCATAGCTCTTTAGCGTTTTTGTGTGGACCGACTCTGTTCAGTTCTTCTCTTGTCAATCCGCACTGCAGAGTGTTGATCGCTTTATTTTCTGTTGATGCTTTTTTCTTCAGATCTGCTGTCCAGTCTTCAGGATCCACTAGATTCCCGGCGTTGTCCACTGGAATTTTGTAGGGTTTCGTAATGCTCATCCACTGGTCGAAGTCTGTTTTGAGGTAGACCTCCATGCGCTTCTTCCAGTACGGGAAGTCGTCCCCGTTGAAGAGTGGAGGTCGCACTGTGCTAAATCCTTCTTGTTGAGACATTCTGTGCACAAGTAAATAACTGGAAAAAAAAATATCCCAAGACTTGGTCTTGGATTAGTAGTGCGGGAAGAGAAAAATAGTAGAAAAATCTAGATTGATGTTGCAAAAAAAATGATAAACAAGTTTTGAGTGTAAAACTGAAAACAAAAAAAAATCACCCCAGTCTGATTGGTGGTTGCACCAAATCAGAGCGGTACCTGCTCTGATACCACTTGTAGGACCGTTAGATTCGATAGAGGGGGGGGGGGTGAATATCGATTCGAAAATATTGAGTATAAACGCAGCGGAAAAGTAAAATAGACACAATGGTTTTACTTCGTTCGGAGCCTGTGACGACTCCTACTCGAAGGCCCGTGGTCCTTGACCACTTTCGTTGGGCAATCACTAGCAATTCGAAATGATGATTACAAAAGAACCGTACAGAGAATGCTAATGAAAACTGACAATAAATACCGACAAAAAGGGAAAAGAACGGAGCGTAGTGTCGGAGCTTTGTTGGCGTCGAACTGAACGTCGAGCAGCAAGACCAGCAGTAGAAGAGTTCTCAGCTTAATTGATTTTCTGAAGCTCCTGCCTGGGGCTTCTTTTATATGCTGTTCCGGGCGCATGGATTCCTTCCGGGCGCCTGGAATGTGACGTAGCTGCACAAACCATGATGCTCCACGTGGCGATGACTCGGCTGGATAGAATTCGCCTTCCGGGCGCCTGGACCTCCGGGCGCCCGGATCCCCTCCGGGCGCCCGGACCACCTTGTTCCAGAAAACTCCCTTTTCCTGCAAAACAAAGTTAGTCAGAGGCAAATGTATATCCTGTAAAACAGATTGTCAGCACAGTTAAAGTTCAACACATAATTAAAAAGAGTATGAATTAGATTCCGTCTTTCCGAGACCGGAATCTAGTCACGATCTCGACTTAGACATCCGAAATGGATCTAAGTCGGATCGACGCCTAATGTCCCCTTCCCGGGAACGCGTCCTCACAGTCACTCCCCTCCAGTGACTTACCTTACTCACCTGCCAGACGTTCGGTCAGCCCGTCGACCCGTCTGGACTTCTCGCCAAGCATCCGGTCAGCCCGTCGACCCGCTTGGACTTCTCGCCAAGCGTCCGGTCAGCCCGTCGACCCGCTTGGACTTCTCGCCAGCTATCCGGTCAGCCCGTCGACCTAGCTTGGACTTCTCGCCAGCTATCCAGTCAGCCCGTCGACCTAGCTGGACTTCGTGTCAGACATCCGGTCAGCCCGTCGACCTGTCTGGACTTTTCCTGCACACTTGATCAAGGTGTCAGACAACAACAAAACTAACTTAACCTATTTGTCATTCATCAAAACCTGGGTTAGACCGTTAGTGCTACCCGCACCAACACTAAGATCTGACTGTGGTAGTCCTACCACTTTGGTGAGATGAAATGCACATCCAATTGAAGTCATATCTTGATATCCCTAACCCATCTAATTGAAGCCTTATCTATATATTCCTAGATTAAATTAGATTTAGGGTATTTTTTTTCGGTGGTTACCAAAATTAAATCAAAAAGATTAATGAAATCAAAATTTAAGAACAACAAAATATGAAGAAAATGCAAATGCAAATTTTGAGAATGGAAAAATCAAAGGAAATTAATAGAAATGACATCAATGTATTTTAAAAAATCAAACATAAGAAAATTATTCAAGCTACTAGAAGCAGGAAGCTGAATAGGAGTCACTACTGCCAACTCCTGTCGTGCGATGCTTTGACCGCGACAATGGTCACGCTGTGATCTTGGAAAAGTAGGAGTCTCCCATGGCCATGTGCACAACAGGAGCCATGGCCAAAGCAATGTGCGGCAGGGCAGGAGCAGGGGTGCGAGTTGGTCGCGCGAGCGGCAGCAAGTTGTTGTTGTAATACTTGAACAAGCACATGATCTTATACCAAAAAATAAATAAAGATAATTCTGATTTATTGATTTAGCCATATACCCATTAATAGCAATTACTAAACATGCCCATGGCAGATATAATGCAACTCCTTTTACCCATAAGAAAAATGATATCTAGACTAGAGCAACCGATAAAGTAGATTATATTCAAAACTAGTGGTGGGTAGAACCTAAACATGTCTCACCCAAGAAAATTAACAAACACAAATTTAGAAAAAAAAACTCAATTGGGTTTCGAATATTGCAGAACAAGCGCCTGGGATTAAGCTTTTGGCTTTTATATAACCTGATCTAAAAAATTCAGGTTAGGGGATTTCCATCTTCTCTAAAATAAAATCCAGGTCAGGTTCGACGCCGGCGGATGCAGTAAGAGAGGCAATCTCAATAGGTTGGACGGAGATAAGAGAAGAAGTACATGAGATTTGTCGTGGAGATCGTCGTTGCCTCCGTCGCCCTCTTCGTTGTCGCCGTGTTCTCTTTTGTTCACGAAAGAAACAAAAGAAACATAACCCCTTTAAAGATAATAACAAATGTAAATTTAATGTTAAAATAAAAAACTTAAAACCTTTAATTATATTAACGTAGATATATAATAAACTTATTATTTATTTCAGTATATAAGTATATATCCTAGGCCTATTGAAAGATAGTATATTATTAAATATTTAATATATTTTTTCATAATTTTTAAGTTATCAATAATCTAAACACAAATTATAAATTTAAAAAATTTATTAAGATAAATTTGTACATGCATTTTTCTATATATATATATATATATATATTCGATCTGTGTCGTGACCGTTCCGTGAAAAGATATTGGAACTTGAACGGTAGAGTTTGTAACGATTATCGTGACCGTTCCGACGAACCATATTCAAGATGATTTAAGACAAATACTTTTTTACCGTCTTATTCGAATGTCTTATATAATTATATTTTTAACCGTCTTTATTAGGTGTCTTATTTAGTTGAATTTGAGATAAAATCTTAAATACTGTCTTAAATTTAATGTCTCCATGTAAAAGTTTGAAACATCTATTATTACTGTCTTAATTACTTAGTATTTGAGATGAAATTTGTCATTGTCTTAAAATTTTTGTCTCAAAAGCCTAGTTTTCTAGTAGTGGATTGACGCAGTTTCCTTGAAACAGATTCGCCTCACCTCAGGCAGTGCTTCAAGGTTTACTCTGGTCGTTTGTTTCCTAAAATACAACGGTTGACTATGCTTCTACCAAACACTAGTGGTCACGGCGAACTGAGTGACACCCGAATGCTATCATGGGCACTCTGGCGAGCAAGAGTTGCACAACAGAGGACGAGGGAATGAAGGTGGAGAGCTTCTGCTTGTGTTGCTATGTGTCTTCTGCCTGTGATCGCAGCCTCCTTATATAGGAGCTCAGATCAACAATAGTTTATGTGGTAAAATGTTGGTTGTTCCATTTGGACAAATTTTGCCCCGATCGGTCCGACATTCGGTGCGCGCAAGTCGTGCCCGCACACGAGTCAACATGGTTCAGTGCAATCCAGGCCCTAGATTTGCACCCCCTGCGCATTCACGCGTGAGAGAGAGTCTCTCCCCATGCATTTGTTCACATCCTCAATGCATGTGAATCAATATAAACTAACCAACATACCATGAAACTCCTAATGTGGGACTAAAGTCTCATTCACAATAGAACTTCTATCCTCTTCCACCTCTTCTCTATTCACACCTATTCAGTAATCCCCACATGAATAGAGATAGGATATGTGATAGCATTCAGTAGTTGAGTCAAGTATATGATAGGTAGGTTTGACCCTTGGAACTTTCCCTTGTGAAGTTCTGATTGCTTACTATCTGATAGTAGACACGATGTACTTGAACTATACTGTCATCTATGTAAGCAGTGACAAATCTCACCCAAGACTCTCCCTAATACAACTCAATTCTCATGAGTGTATTCGTTCTTGGCCATGAATACGCCTGGTTCTGTGATAAGCTCTAAGAATTATGTCTCCAATTCTTTTCGAAGCGGCTCCACTTCTTTCTCACATAGGTAATCCCTCAAGAATTGTCATCTATTCTTCTTGATCATTAAAAGTCCATCGGCTTACCATGGTCTAGTCACTGTTTCATTGGGCTATCCCCCAGTATGTCTAGTCAATGCAGATTAGTTGTCCCTTTGAACATAATTCTTGGGATCTCCAATCTGCATAGGTTGGGTGTCCTCTACACTGATCGCTGACAACGACATCAAGCTCATTCCTTGTGATGAGTTTGCAACTAACTCTTGATTTAACCCTTTGGTTAGCAGATACGCTACGTTATCATTTGACTTCACATAGTCAATAG